>NW_009723284.1:0-37524 GCF_000703405.1 Apaloderma vittatum
GGCGTGTTCGTAATTTACTGCTGAATCTTAAGGGGTTTACGAGCCCTACAAATATTTATATGTCACCGTAAACCTCCCTGTGAGTGCGTGCTGGTGCTGTAGCCCCTTGTCTTTAAATTGCTCTGCAGTGCTACGAGTTGGGTATGTAGGTCAGATTCGGTGGGGTATTTCTGCCGGAGGAAAAAGTCAATGTTATTTTTTTTTCCCTTATTTTTTTTTTGAGATGCGTTGCAGCACCCCCGAGCTTTGGGTTGTTTGTGTTGCGTTGGTTTTGGTTTTTTTTTTTCTGGTTTCCTCTCTTGCTTCACAAATCTAGTTTTAGTTTTTGGCTGTGGAATTACTGAAGAACAGAGAATTAAATAAGCTGAGCACTTCTAAGCTGTATCGTATCGTGAAATGTCCTCTAGGAGGGTGGTAAAAGATAATAGAAGCCTTCATTGGAATAAGGAGGATTTCTAGTCCGTAGAGAAAATGTTTCTCAGCTATACAATTTCTTTTCTTTAAACAATGCAGCACGTTGCAGAGGATAAGAGGCCTTCGGAAACGTGTCGCTATGTATATGGCAAAGCCGGCATTTGCAGAATGAATGTGTACATGCTTGTCTTGCACAACATCTTGGATTCTCTTGTGGCATAGCACTCGTTACCAGAATACCCGAGAAAGTGTTCTTTCCTATGGAATTCCCGTATGGATAGTTTTAAGGGAATGGACAGCAATGCATTAGTATTTATGCTACGGCGAAAAACCTTAGAAGAATTTTCTCGATTGGTGGGGTTTTTTTCCTATGCTATGGCTAACACCTTCATGTCGTTTGAAAATAACAGAAATACTGTGTGAGGAAATGTAGCTTTCATGTGTGCCTTTGCTTGAAATAGCTTTTAAAATAGCAGCTTTCTTCAGAAATAGATTAAAAAATGGGAACTTGATATTATTTCTGTGGTTTTTTACGCTATGTGCTCTGTCTTGATTGCCACCAAAATATATTGAACGTGAATATTGATTCAGATAGTGAGGCTATATATAGATAATTTCATTTTTTGAGGCTTTATTGTATTTTGATAAAGCAGAATAGCAAGGTAACACTTGTCAAATTGACTCATTGCTGGAGAAAAATTGTGTACAGTTTGTCTTGATGAACTTTGTGCCAGTGGTTTAACTGACGTTAATGGAAGACTGGTGAAGAAAGATGTTTCTGAATTGCTTGTCAGCTTGCTGAGATTTCTAAACTATCAGAGGAAACTTTTTCTAAGATAGCTGTGGTGTTTGGTAATCTTGAGTTTTATATCGTATGAGTAGGCAGATCTGCCTGGAATTTATTAGTTTACTGTAACAAGAGCATTATGTTCTTGTTTCATATCATGGTAGAAAAGCTTGTATTTTATTATAGTACTTCGTGTTGATAAAACTCTAGATAATTTATAGTAAAAATAAATAACCTTTCAAATTTGGTCATAGACCCATCAGTAGTTCTTTGGTGTGGTTCTTAAGAAAGCCAATCAGTGCACAGACATGTAGAATTTAAAGCTGACTGAGACTAGATGAAGACAACTTGTTGTTTTCTTATAAAGTTTTCTTCTGGAGAAAGCAAGAGAAGTGGTCATGCTATAAATTTAATTAACTTTTGTAGTCTTAACTTTACGGTTTGGGGGTTGTTTGGTTTTGGTTTTGGGTTTTTTTTTTTACAATTCTCTAAAATATAGTGCTTTATATATATGCACAAATCAGAATTATTGTTTTTTAAAACCTTGTCATTATTATTTCTGGACATTAGGAAAAAATTTTTCACAGAAAGAGTAGTCAGACATTGGAACAGGCTGCCCAGGGAGATGGTTGAGTCACCATCCTTGGAGGTGTTTAAAGGTTGTTTCGATGTGGTGTTGGGTGATATGGTTTAGGAGTGAGCTTTGTAAAGTAGGGTTAATGGTTGGACTCGATGATCCCAAAGGTCTTTTCCAGCTTGAATGATTCTATGATTATTTAGTATTTATGGAAAGTATTTAAGCAATCTTAAATTCATTTTTGTCTTTCATCTGCAAACTTTTTACAGCGGCAAACTTAAGTGAAAAGTAATGAATACCCTGTAATTTATTTTTCGTGACAGATAGTTCTGAGCGTTCTTTGCACTGAAAATAATGTTTTCTTATAAAGTGCTACCTGAGAATGATAACAGAGTGATTTCCTTCACTGATTCCCTCTTTCCCACCAAACACACAGCCAGAGGTGTTCTAGTCTGTTGAGAGGTACACATTTGGTCTGGAGTAATGAAGACATTTTCTGTTAATTTCTTTTTAGATCTTTGCTCTTCATGTTATCCTCCTTTTAGACTACTGTTGGGAGAAAAATAAATGGAATGATAGAAATGTGACCAATCAATGTAATTAAGTACAGCTTGTTAGTTTTGCAGAGCTTGTTTTCATATGTATGACAAACTAACACAAATAAGTATAGTGTCCAGGGACTCTACCTAGGTTTATCTAATAAGTAAACTGTTAAATTTGCTGTCCTGGAAGTTTAATTTCTGAATTTAAGCTTTTAAAATTCTGAAGTAGAACTGACAGTATTAAATATACAAAAAACAGCACAAAAAAACCCCAGACAACCAGTGAATTCTATTAAGCACGCTAGTTTCTCTGTGGGAGAGAAGAAAACTCTTTAAAAGAATAAATACTGCATTTGCTATTTTAATATTCTGGTATTTCGTAGTGCTAAGGAATAGGTCAAAATAGATCATGTATGCTATAATTGTGTATGTCTTGCAAAACAACATTGTTAAGCATATAATTGGGCAGTGGGAGCGTGTTCAGAATGCAGTGTGTTAGTCGTCATTCTTACGGATATAAGCATAAGTTCTTGATTTAGTAATATACTTATGATAAATGCAGCTTACGGCTCTATGTTAACCTGATTTTTTAGGCTAAGCATGCTTGTTTGCAGGTTTTGGAGATGGTTTTAATATATTCACCTTAAGTGTATTTTTTCAGAAGCTACAGAAGGTTTGGTTACAGTAAGTGAAGGAGAAATGGAGTTCCAGTTTAGGGTATTGCACTCATTTTCATCTGTAGGAACCACTGCTCCAGAGACACTTGACCCACAAATACACATATGGCATAGTTTAGAGCCCAGCTTAATGAGGTCATTTGAAGTTAGACTTACTTGAGCAAGGCCAAAGCGGGGGTATCTGCAGCGTGCTTTAAAAACGGAGAGTCAGGAGTTGGTAATGTAGGAAGGCCTGTAGGGATGTGACTTTTCCCTGCCTGTTTGCAAAGTCTTATATCTGCTTCTATATATCAAATTATTGCTTATTTTTTAAATTATACCAGCAAACCGTAACTTTTTTTCTTTTTCTAAGAGAGGAAGATATTTTTCTTTAAGCTAAAGGTTTTTTCTTTGCTGTAGCTTTGTTTTCAGCCTTTTTTTTTATCTTTGCCCTTCACTGTTTTTTCTGTATTTCCATTCAGTCGTTTGTCCACTTTAGTGGATTATCTGCAGTAGTTAAAGGTGCTGGTTTTGTATTCCTGAGAGGTTTTGTGCTAAGTACACTAACAGTCTCAACAGCAATGTAATAATATTCAAGTGCTTCATATGTTTATGTTAGAAAGACTGCTTTTGAAGCTCAGGTATGGTAACACTGATAAACAGTAAATGAACAGTGACAGATGTGGAAGAAGGAAAGGGATTTCATGAGGTCAGTAGCTACTCTGAGGCAGAACCAAATCATGTCTGTCACATTTGATCTTTTCTTAAAAAACTCAGAGGAGGGGAATACCACACCTCTTCACTGGTCTATTTATAGCTAGTACATAACTATCGTTGTAGTTAGGAGGCTTTTCTTAATATTTAACTTCAATCTCTGCCTCGATGCTTGTTAAGCCAGTTAGATCTTTTCCAACTATTATTACTCATGCGGGATAATGATTTCTGTACTCTTTGCAGCAGCTGTTTGCATACATGAAGACTGTTCCTCTGTCTCCTTTTATTTCAGGTTTCTCTTTATTAGGCTCTGCAAACAGACCTCTTCTTCACAGGTCAGGTTTTCTCTGGATTTTTTGTTGTTAACTCCCACTGGACTCTGATTTGTCTCTATTTTTTTCAAAGTTCCCAAGACAAAGTCTTGCAGCAACAGAGTAATTAATGTACTCTGTAAGTTGCAGCCGAAGTAACACGACAGCCTTACTAAAATGTCATTCTAGGGTATGTGTGCACCTACATGGTTCATTTTTGGTTTGGTAGGTTTTTTTTTTTCCAAGAGCATCAAATTCTTGACTATTGCATTTGTTAACACAGGAGATGGTAGTAGTGTTTGTTAAATCAGGTATCTATCGCTTCGTATATATGAATTTGAGTTATCTTTCCATGGAATAGAACCTTATACTGTATTGAATTCAGTCTTTATTTCAGACTAGTTGTCTTGCATTAAGCATTTCTAGACTCAGCAGGATTACTATTCAGTAAGTTATTCTACAAGAAGGTATGCGGTTTCTGCTCTTCGAGATCTGTTTCCCAGCATATACGATCCCTGTGGCTTGAACATAGGCCTGCTCTGCAACAGCAAACTTGATTGAGAACAAGTTCTCCTAGGGGTAGATGCAGCTTTTATGGGCAAAAAATACCTTTACCAGTCTGTTTTGTACGTGTCCTATCTTTGAAGTAAGTCATAATGCTACAACAAATTCTATCAGTGTAATTGTACTTGAACAAGTCCTTTGCTATTTTGTGGTGTCATACAGCCCAATGACATGGTAGAAGAAATTTTTATCTTATAGGCATGCTTTTTTGGAAGAATTGCAGAGCCAGCTATGAAACAGATGTGTTCAACATGTTCTCTGGCTTTACTCCATTTTATCTGACTTATGTCAATGACTTTATCCATAATTTTTGAGGCTAGTCACAGATGGGACAAATTACATGATTCTTTCAGCAGTGTTGCCTTTGCAAAAACCAAAACAGGTGCCAATAATGATTATTAAAGAAGACCTTTAGCTTCTTGCAGGAAAATGTATTCATGTAGTCAGTGCCTATTGCCTCCTGCCTATCTGCAAAATTATTTTGAAATAATTTAGATGAGAGAGTGCTGTAAATGTCAACAGTTTGAATGCCGTGTTACCAAAGCAGTAACAATAGAAGCTGTAGTCTCAACTTTGAAAACTGGAAAATACCTGGATCAAGCTGCTATCTGAATTTGAAAAAGAAAAAAAAACCCAAAAACCAAAAGAACAACAAAAAGCCCACCCACCAAACACAAAATACTGACACAAGCAGTAATTAAACTTCTAAATAATGTCTAAAGAAGACATTTTGCTGAAGAGCATAAATATTTTCTTGAATCTAACTGCTGAAAACTAGTTTGTAAATCTCAACCTGTATTTAATTGTTGTTTTGCTGCACTGGCTGTGTGTATTTTTAAAAGTGCCACAATTATTTTAAGTCCAGGCTCGTAGAATCATAGAATGGCTTAGGTTAGAGACCATCTAATCCAACCCCCCTGCCACAGGCAGGAGCGCCTCTCAGCTAGACCAGGTTGCTCAAGGCCTCATCCAGCCTTGCTTCAAACATCTCTGGGGAAGGGGCATCCACAGCCTCTCTGGACAATTTATTCCAGTCTTGCCACCCTCATACTGAAGAATTTCTTCCTAAGATCCAGTCTAAACCTGTTCTCCTTCAATTTAAATCCATGTCCCAGCTTTCCTGTAGGTTCCTTTCAGATATTGGAAGGCAGCTATTAGGTCCCTCTGAAGTCTTCTCTTTTCCAAGGCTGAACAATCCCAGCTCCCACACCCTGTCCTCATAGCAGAGGTGCTTCAGCCCCTGGATCATCTTTGTGTCCCTCCTCTGGACTTGTTCTAACAGATCTGTGTCCCCCTTATGGTTGGGACACCACAACCGGATGCAGTATTCAAGATGGGGTCTCACAAGAGCCGAGTAAAGGGGTGAATTGCCTCTCTCGACCTGCTGGCCACGCTCCTCTTAATGCAGCCCAGGGCATGATTGGCCTTCTGGGCTGCATGAGCACCCTGCCGGCTCATGCTGAGCTTCTCGTCTATCAGCATCCCCAAGTCCTTTTCTTCAGAGCTTTTTTTGGAAATAAAAATCAGTTGGAATGGCAAAACCTCAAACTTTCAAGCGCTGTTTTGCTTTTTCCGTAGTGGCTTGGTGATAATTGAATGGATACGAAGTAATAGAATCACAGAATCACACAGAATCACAGAATGTTCGGGGTTGGAAGGGACCTCAAAAGATCATCTAGTCCAGCCCCCCTGCCAGAGCAGGATCACCTACAGTAGGTCACAGAGGAACAAGTCCAGGGAGGTTTGGAATTTCTCCAAAGAAGGAGACTCCACACCCTCCCTGGGCAGCCTGTGCCAGGGCTCTGTCACCCTCACAGGGAAAAAGTTTTTTCTAATATTTCTGTGGAACCTCCTATTTCCCAGGTTGTACCCGTTGCCCCTTGTCCTGTCATTGGACGTCTCTGAAAAGAGCCTGGCTCCGTCCTCCTGACGCTCCCCCTTGACATATTTATAAATATTTATGAGTTAGAATAGTTAGACAAGTGTTTCTTGCTAAGTGCAGTAACCTCAGGCAGGGATGAGGTGGATGGTGTGGGGAATGACTTTTTTAAGCTGCTGCAGCAAGTTCCTTTAGAGAATATCTATTAAGGATCTCTGTGATATGGGCATTACCACGAATACCAAATGAAACTTTCAAATGGAAATCTAAATGTCATTTGTGAAGTAGCTGACAAGTTTTAGGTAAAATCTTAATCCATAGTGTAATCATACAAAGGATAATCCAGTATTCTTACTCCAATGGTGAGCATGAATGAATGGTTATGGAAGAGAACAGAGCAAGCATATATAATCTCTAACTATTTTCAGTGAAGTTTTGTGGTAAAACTGGTGTGGATTTTATGTAGCTAGTAACCTTGTATTTTTATCCTCAAACTTGGACGGTCCATTTTTTTTTTTGCATGCAGCTAAATGCCTGGCATCCAAATATCTTTTGTTAAGAAATTCTACGGGTATGCTATTTGTTACGTTAAAATCTGCTTTCTGGTTTTTTGAACTTAGCTTACACTGGTTTCCTTTGGTGCCACTTTTCTTTTGGAAGAGAGTAAACAATCCACCTCTGTCCCATATCATGATCCATCTCTCTGTTCCTCATGGGATTTTGTAGCCCTTGATTGTTTTCTTCCTCCATCCTAATACTTGTGAAATCAGAGTCCTAACTTGCCTATTTTTCCCTCCACCACACAGATCCTTTCCGTGCCTTTGATCATTCCATTTGCTTTTCTCTGAAACTGCTACATCCTCTTCTGGAGCTCAGGGCTCCAGGACTGCTTGTAATATTCAACATGGGCAGACAGTGGTCTGTTTTGGACTGATATTTTTTCATAATAATTACTAACATCGACTTTTATTTCTAAGTGCTGTAAATATTCGGCGCAAAGCCCATTGGTTTGTTATGTGCAAAGTTAGAACTCCTGCTCTCCCTCCTCCCTCTGCCACCCAACTTTCATCACTTTCATCTGTGCTGGCTATCATTTGCTTTGTTGCTCAGTCCCCCAGGCTGATAAATCCCACCTCCACTGCTGTAGCCAGCCCTTTCCTTGCTCTCCTGAAAAATGTAATATTCATAGGCACAGTATTGTTGGAAAACTTCTCCCTTTGTTTCTGTTACTTGGATAATTTAGAATATATTGATCAACACAGGCTCCTGAGGAACCCCACTGGTGTCATCCTTCCTTGTGGGAATACCAAGTGTGTTTGTCCTGAGTTTTTTATATTTTTACCAACTTATTCATGCAAGGGTATTTCTTCTTTCTCATGCTGTAACTGCAAGAAAACCTTTGGTTAGACTTTTCCAGCACTGGAAATGCAAGTAGACCATGGTATTTGCTGATGTGATGGTGTTGGGTCATAGGCTGGACTTGACGATCTCAGACGTCTTTTCCAGCCTCAACAATTCCGTGATTCTGTGATGGTAGTGACTGAGTTCAGCTCTTTATGCATATGTTCAGAGTTCACCAAGAGATCTGAAAGTGAGAATCTCCTTTTGCAACAGCCTTATCTACTCTTCCCTGCTCTATCTTAATTATCCCTATGTTCATTATTTCGGGTTCATTTGTTGTCGGTCACACTTAACTGTTTGTAATTTCGCTGGAACTAACCTGCATTACATGTGCTGCTTTTTAAAAGATCCAAATCTGTACCGTGGCCAAGAGGGGTGATTCCAGCATGAGTTCTTGCTCCTTTCTTAGGTGTTGGTGCTGTAGAAGTGTGAGATCAGTTAGTTAGGCAGCTTTTTATTTACATAAAAATGTAAAATAAGTCTTTTCATCTAGATGGTCTCTTTGCTCTCTATCTCCTGCTTGTCGCTGAGGTTGGGCTGGAAAGCAGCAGTTACTGTACAGAAGCAGGATGGAAAATGCAACCTGAGCAGTGGACCTGTAGTCTTAAAGATGTTGGTTAAATGTTCGCATGTACATAGTAATCCTTCCTCTGCAACATCTGGATCTGTAGTTTACCGTATTAGCTGTATTTATGAGGGTTCTGACCTTTTTATCGCTTGAGGGAAAAGTGTGATTATGTAGCATCGTAGATGTCGTTGCCATGCTGTAGTACCCACTGCTAAAGGGTGTGCAGTGGGAGACGCAAGAAGGAAACCTTAAAAGGATACATTGTTTTTGTGTCACTGCATATTAGTCGTGATTGTTTTGGTAAAGCTAGATTTTTAATGTTACATTTTGGTTTAAATGTTATTACAAGGAATTGAGTTGAACTACTTTTTCCTGGTTTACAGGAAGCTAAAGATTGCTACGAAAGCACAAAGTGCAAAAGAGTTTCTGTGCTTGATGGCTTACCAATGTCTTAAGGTGTTGGTCTGCATTGATCATTTCAGTGCCTACTGAATGTGCATAAAAACTTCGAAGTTTGTCAGTTTAGACCTGCCCAGTGAGACCTCCTGGCTACTGAAATGATGCACAATCGTATTACACTTGTGTCAGGAAAAAAAAAAACTCTTTGCATTTTGATTAGTATGTGTTACCTGTGCATGCACATGAGATTTTCTCTGTTTCCAGTAATGTATATTAAGTGTAAACGTGTTCATCTTCTCAGTGGTGTTACTGAGCCCCCTGTACAGTTCCAAGCATGAGAAGTCTGAGTCTGACAGTACTGGTGGCTCTGTAGTTAAATTTATTGCTCTTTATTATTGTCATTGTTGAATATTTTAATCTTGAGTTGGAGGTTAATTCAGGAGTGGGTTTTTTTGTGCTACGTTGGAAATCTGTACGGCTCGTGAATGTCTTATTCTACTCAAATATTGCATATTAGTGTGTTATGAGATTCTTTTGCTTTTTATGTTCTTATGATTGAGAATAGAAATAATGGAAGAAATATCTGACAATGTGCAGAGTTAATCTGAGTTATGATGATGGGAGAGAACATGAAGTACTGAGTCAGCAAGATTGGGGTGTGAGCCAGGAGAGGCATATTAGGCAGATGCTCCAGGTGATGGTAAGTTGATGGAGTGAGAAAACTTGATGGTGAGGTAGCAAAGATGTGAAAAATCACAGTTATATTGCAGTACTCTGGATTTCCTCATTGTATCATTGCCTTGTGTAGTGGGCAGGAAGAACTGAACTTTGAGGAACAACTGTGCTTTGAGGGATGAAGAAGATAGTATGTTACAAAGGCTGTTCACTGAGGAGGATTCCTCCCTGGTTTGTTGCAAAATTTGGAAGATGTATAGCAAATGAGACTGAGATGTCTTCGCAGTGAAAGCAGAAAACTGTCCCTGGAAAATTAGATTCTGTCCGTGCTGGCGTCACAGCAAGATGCCGGGCAGATCATGTTGATCAGAAAGGTTAATAGATATTGTGGTTTTTCGGTAGTTGATTTGCAGCCATGATTAAAATTTTACAACTACTACAACTGAAATCAGTGAGTTTTGCTTTAAATGGAAGATGCTATCAAATGTGATGATTATGTTGAAAAAACCCAAAGTTTATCGGGTTTAGCACCTGAAGATAAATATTAAAACTAGCTGTAGAAATGGAGAATGGGTTTATTTCTCTGGCTTATTAAAGGATGTACTTTCTCCTGTATGTTGTCAAAAGCAAAGTGAGTAATGATTTGTATGTAGTTGTTCTCATACATTAATTGAAATGCTCCGTTTGTTTGCAGCACTCAGTTTCTACTGTAAGACTGCTTTTTTTGTAATGTGCTCCATTTTTGCCAAAAGTATGATGTTCATAGATGACAAGTGGTTTGTGATAGATTTACTTTCCTAATGAATGGTTGCTATTAAAATTCATTTATTTGTCAATGGTTGTAGCATGATTTTCCATTTAGAGTTGTGAAGATTGTGAGAATCACCGTTATCTTTTTGGGCTAGTTGGTGGTGGTGAGTTCTGTCACAAGAAGAGGTAGGCTGAATTGTTTTAAGGGAACTGTGTGCGATACACACACACACACACACACACAAAAGTTTTCCTCCTGTAGGATCTTGGGTAGGGGACATGCAGTTACATTTATAGTGAGGAGTGGTTTTCATTGTAACACCTTTAGCCCTTCTTCACAAATATTTTGACTTGCTGGTCTTCAGTTTGGAGTAAAACTCAACATTGATGCCAGTCATGACAGCTTCAGCAAAAGGCCTCCAAATGACAGCAGCAGGTGCTGAGCTGAGAGCCCGGCTGTGAGTTTTAGGAAGAGAAACAGAAGCACCTAAATGTGATTATGACACTCACTGTAGTGCATGTTCCATGGGATTGTATGGATTAAAATTTCCTACATCAGTTTTCTTTGAGAAGCCTTATATGGTGCTGCTGAGTTCTCATAAGAGAGTAAATTAGGGAAAAGTTAAAAACATCATAGAAGTGTCTTCCTCTGTGTTTTTGGGCATTATAATGTTCTCATAATATACTGAGTAAGCCTTAAGCATTTTTGATGTGAATAGCATTAATCAGTTTGTGTAGCATGTAGCTTAGTTAAGGAATTCTTCTTAATGTTGGGATGCTTGGAGACTTGCCACCACAGCGGTGGTGATAAATTTCCAAGACACCAGAGTGATTTGGAGGCAGTGATGCAGTTATTTGTAGCTCACTGAGCCGTGTCTATTACTTTTTAACATACTTGTGTGGGAAAATCTGATTTTGGATAGCACTAGAGGAGTGTCAGCCGTCAATTTCTAGCCAGCCTTTTCAGTCGCAGAATTGGCAACAATAAAATATTTTGCGAGATGTGACTGTGGTGTCTGTCCGCAGGTTTCAGCTGTTTGTTTGAGCCTTCCTCAATTGAAGATGCGTGTGTTTGTTTCATAATAGTGGTGTGTTGTTTTTTTCTTGGAATCACAACCCGGGCTTAAAGCATCATGGCTTTCCAGGCAGATTTGCGTGATGGATTGGCAAAGTCCTTCTGTTACATCAAGAAATGAGCTGTCAAAGTGCTTTGGCTGCTGCTGGGGCTGGAACAGATACAGGAAGTGGAGTAGTTCTGTAAAACTTGAATTAGGTGAGGAAAGAGATCTTGTTGAGCAAAGTAGATGCTTTTCTGTTTGAGACCAATTATCGTCTTATCTTTTTTTGTGTGTGTACTTGAGGTGGAGTGGGCTTTTGAAGGGTTAGCCAGTCGAGGTTCTTGATACCATTTGGGAAAGAAGAGGTTCATTCAAAGCAGGAAACTTGCACTAAAGTGTCTTGAAACTCTCTAAATATGCTTATCTCTCTCTGTCAACCATAGAGGAAGTGTAAGGAGATTAGCTTTCCTAGACTATGGTTAGTCTTTGTGAATATTGCTGTAAGTGTTAAGATATTTATCTCAAAAGTGTAATTTTGCTATAAACTCATCTTGAACTAAATTATCTGCTACTTCGCATTTTTATGAGAACAGTCCTTAAAAACTGTGACCGTGCATTCTCAAACCTTCCAGCACATTTTAACTTTTTCAAGTCAAGATCGTTGTTCATTAAGCTGATAAATGTTATATGAATGTGTCAAATTACAATTTATAGAGCAGCAGGAACTAGAGATTTAATCTGACTAGGACGTTTTGCTTTTTTTCACTGGGCATGGTGGATGCTTCAGTTTATTCTGAAATCTGTTTCTCAAAGTACTTTCAGAGATGAGCTGTGTTTATGGTGCTTCAGGTGACAGCACTGCTTTTCTTGTAACTGCCAGGGCACCATCCGTAATTAGAAGTTGTATTTTACGTATTTCTGGGATGGTGTGGTTTTGTGTTGCTTGGCGGGGGATTGTGGGAGTTTTTGTGGGGTTTTGTTTTGTTTTTAAAAAATTAAACTCTGGAAGGAGTACAGCTAGTAATCATTCTTTTCAGGAAATAAATGAATACCAAATCATGGCTGTAGCTGTACAGATAAAGTAAGTCTGTGTGGTCTTGTGTGCCAAATTAGACCTAAATTTGCTTTTTTTGCTCAACAGGAAGGTTTAAGAAGTTTTTAGTTTAAGAAATTTCAAGTCTGCGTTTAGTAGAGCTACCAGATACCTCTGTAAGAGCACTAAAGATACTCCGATGCTTCCCCCACCCCCCAGTTGCTGCCTGCAGTCTGATATTCTGCGCTGAGCAGTGTCCGTACGTCGTGCACAGAAGCAAGATGGCTTCTGCACACACCGCGTTTTTATACACACAGGGGTTGCGTTATCCCTTTTGAATTTTGTATCGCATTGATGTATTTATGCAGTGATATAATTCTGAATTGTCGCTTGCTAAGACTGCAATTCTGCAGCTGCAGCTTTTTTCTAATAAATTATTGTCTTGATGTCAAAATTCATTAAATGTAAACCCATTATTGAATTAACATATTAAACCACAATATTTAGACTTAACATAAAATACAACTTCTAATTATGGGTGGTGCCCTCCTGGCTGCAGGGAGGATAGAAGTTCAAAAAGCAGTCTTGTCGGTTTTAAGACCATAAGTGCAGCTGATTTCTTAAAAAACACCATTATTAAACACAATAAAAAAGAATATTAAATGGGAGGAAATCATTATAAATTATTATATGTATTTAAAATAGTTAACTGTATATAAATACATTTTGTCGGCCTGTGACTGTTTTTGAATATGATTCAGGTCATTTATTTAAGCTGTAACTTGTGTATGACATTGGGTAAATGCTGTAGTAAGTTCTGTTAATTAATCTATAATCATTTCAAGAAGCCATATTTTGCTTGGTCTTAATAATAATCCTTGAAATTAAGGCATTTTCTGTGTTTTTGCTTTTGATTCCATGGTAGAAACCAAGCTAATTATTACATTATTTTACTCTCAATTAATGTGAAGGTAAATAGTTGCATCTCTTTGACCTTTTCCTTTATCCTTCTCAGTTTTTTGTACGGTATGTAAAATCCCCTAGAATCTTCTTTTTTACCAGGTATTTCCAGATATTTGCAAGAATAGTCCAGAAAACTGAACCACTGATTTTTTGAAGAGTCTTAGTTGGACTCTTTTAGAACCCTGGATCTTTAATTTGAAATGTTTGGTCTGAAGTATGTTACAGACAGTGCATTGTACCTCTTTGTTGTTGCAGATGGTGAAATTTCTATTCCAGTAACATACACTGTGGTTTGGAGACATCCTCTTGATTTATTTTCAAAACTAGAACAAAAAATGGATGCTGGCTATTTCTTCCTGTTTTTCATCACCGCTTGCTATTTCACCACTGAAATTCAGTAAAACATATATATCTGAGGTGGTTAGGATTTTTTTCCCCTTAATATATTTTTATTTAAAAAAATAAACTCTGTTAACTTTGAATTAATTGGTTGCCATTGTTTAATGAAGGCCATTATGCTGATAGAGGTAACTGGCTGATGGTACTGTGTGCTTAAGGTTGCTTGGTCTCTGTGCGATAGGTTAAAATAACTGGGTGTGCTGAATAATGTGGTTTAATTACAAGAGAGTGAGAAATTCAGAGCAGAATTTAGAAGTACACTGACTAAGCTCCATATAATCAGAGCAAGGCTTAAAATATTTTTATAAATAAACTCCAGTGCTTTTGCAGAAAATAAACCAGGAACGTTTTTTCTGCCAAGGAGTATTTGATTTATTTATGTCCCCTACTCTGTCCAGCAGTCATTCTGGTGGTAGAAATTTTCTGTCCTTCATGATTTTGTGTTAGTGCTGCTGATTGCATATCCTCTGAAAGGGGTGGCTTTTTGTCCGGTGTTCATTGGTGTGTATGTCCATATAAAATCCTGTCCTTAATGCTCGCTTCTATGGAGTTAACTTCTTTTATGTATCTTCTGATGTCTGGTAACAATACTGGATTTTCTTCCACATTTGCCACACTATGTCAGTTCCTGTCATTTATGCAAACAGTTGCTTTGAGCTATGAAAAAGTCTTCTACAGAATTTCAGATTTAGATATTAGTGTTAGCATCTGTGAACAAGACAGCAAATTTTTATTTGATTTTAAATTAAAAAAACTATGACAAGCAGTGCTGCACATTATTTTTGTCAAAGGTTAAATAAGCGTATTTGACTAGGTGATCACCTGACGCTTTGTCAGCCTTTCTTACTGTGATTTATAGGAGGCTGGTTGTGTGAGACCAAGCATTTCATTGTTTAAAAGTAACATTTTAGGGGAAAGGCCATTTTGTCTGGCTGCTTCTTCTTGCTATGAAATATTTTTTTTATAGTCTTACTTTGTATTCTCATTATCCATCCTACAGTCTGAAAAATGACTTCTGAATGCTCACTCTTCATGCTTACCTGACTCTTTGTATCATCTGGTTTTTTAATAGACAAAAATATCCCTGAATAGCAATGCTAGCAGACTTTGATTTCTTGTTGTTTTGGTTTAACTTATTTATTCCTGATATAGTATAATCTCCAATTTAACCTTTACCTGTGATTGGAATAATTATAGTGCATCTTCTTTTGAGGTCACACCGTGTAATTTTGCTTCAATGCAAGAAACTACGTATCCTCAGACTGATATATTTTAGTGAGAATTTGTAGGGAATTGATGTCCTTGATATTCCTGCCCCGCTGTTGGGGCCAGTTTGGACTCCAGAGGTGTAAGGCACCTTGCTCTGTAGGCAAAGCGTTACCGTACAGGTCTGAATTCCTTCCAAAATCAAGCTAAGATAGATTGTTTGCTTCACTGTATTTTTCTTCCTGATTTTTAACATATGAGCCAGCATGAAGGCTGACTTATACTCTTAAGTGCTTATTATATACCTTTATTGTTCTCATAAGATTAGTTTAGAATTCTCATTGTAGCTGTAGCTGATTTTACTCTTTAAAAATTGTACTTCTGGTGTGAAGTTGGATACTGTAGAAGCAGTTTCATTTCTTTGCACTATGTATCTTAATATTCTGCAGAACTAAAATGCCCTCCCTAGCTATATGAGGTGAATATTTATTAGAGTGAGCATCTGCTTGCTTTCTTCCTCTACTGGGTGAGGGTAAGGCTTTCTTTCCTTTTCCCTAGCCTACAAGTTTTTGAATGTGACCAGATCAGACGTGAGAGACGATGTTTGTGGACTTTTCTCTCCCCGTAACTGAGGGGCAGCCCAGCCCTGTTTGGTTTGTTGCAGCGGTGTGTGCGTATGGACAATTAGCACAGGGCATTTGATCAGCTAGATTGTCATCCGCGGGACTTATTTGCCCTCAGGCTTTGTTTCATTTGCCATGAGAAAGTTAAAAACAATTTCCAAGAGTCACCTGGATATTTTCTTCCTGCAGAGGCGTTCTCAGATTCTGACAGATTTTCAGGCTCTGTGGAAGGTGACTGATGGGAAGTGAATCATGAATATGAATCAGCATCTCTCCACCCTTCTATCCAAAACGCTGTTGCTAGGATATTCTTCTTTGTTTGCCACTCTTATCACATCATCACCTTTTTGAAATTCACTCTCTGTCATGCTTTCTTTAATTACATTCAAATTCAAGCTGCTTGTGTCTCTCTGCAAGACCTTGACATAATCTTATTCTACCTTTGCAACTACTCTCATGTTTTGCTGCCTTTGCTTCTCCTGAGTCTTTCTCTGAATTCTAATTTTCTTCCTTTTTGTCCTGTACTGTCACCTACTCTGTGTATATGTTTTGCTACTGTATAACTGTGGATTAAGATATGCTTTTTTCCCTTTCTACTGAATGGATTCTTTTGGATTATTAAAAAAATGTTGGTTTTTTTGTCAGCTTGTTTATACTGTTTACTCACCACCACTCTGTTATAGTCCATCGTGAAAATGAGCAGTTAAAAAGTATTTTCTTGACTCAGAAACATGAAGACTTCATAAAGTTTGATCTGAGTCACCTGTTTAATTGAAACTTTAATGTTGTTAGCTTATTTTTGAAGTGACACAAAACAAAAACTTTTTAAAGATATTTAATTGGTGGTTAATTATACTTTATATTTGAACAGAAATAATTGAGGCTAAAAGGGTGGATCAAGTGACAAGTTCCTAAGTTATTGAGAGAAAATTATTTTTTCTAGGTGTTTTGAGTTTTGTTTGGTTTTTTTCCCTTCTAAGGTATAAGAAGGAAGTGGAAGGGAAAAGAAATGGATGCTCACTCGTTAGTTTAAGCTCTTCTAATGAGAGATGCCACGGATTAACGCTAAAGAACAAATTCTTGTAGCTGGAGAAACTTGCAGAAGATGTTTCCTAAGATGTTTCTTCTTCAGCTTGCCTGCCCTGTGTGAGCCCTGTGGCTCAAATATCTTGACCTTCCAAGTTTGGTTAGCTCAGCTAGGTTGAGGAAGAACATCTGGAGTATTTTTGTTTTGAGATGTAACTTGTTCTCGTTTTCTTAAAGTGTGGCAAAAGATTTAAAATGCCTCACAGAACTTGTGTTTCTTTGAAATACTTACAAGGAAGTGTTACAAAAGCGCTCCATCCAAAGTTATGAAACACATTTTTATGTTAAAGGTATTAAGGCAGCCAATTAAATCAGGCATTTTATGAAAGTTACACTAGCTGTCATTTTAAGGGTTGTGTCAAATGCAGAATTAAAAAAAAGTTTTATAAGCACAGCAGTGAATAATTCTTTGGAAAATCCCCCAAGACTACTGCTGATAAAAAAACATGGTGTAGGAAATAATTGAAAATATGTTCTATTTGAGGATTTTTGGCTCTTAAAAATGCAGAAGACAGAAAGAATCAGACATGGGGGAAGAAGTTACTTGTGATATTTAAGGCTATAAAGGTAATTCCAATTCACTCAATAAACCAGATCTGACATGTTGTGTGAGAGCAAGGCCCACAGATTCTGTCCTTATTTTCCGTGATGTTGGCTACTATAATCCAGCAAACAAACCAAATTCGTCCCCTGATTTCCTCTCTGATGATTACTACAAATCTCTTTCTTTTGTATCTTCATGGTTTTCCTTTTCTGTCATGAAGCAACAGAAGCTTTTTATTTCTTTTTTATTTTTTTGAAGCAGATTTTTCTGCCCCCTGCTGTGATCCCATCAAGAGGCTGGAGTCCGTGTTAGTGGTACAAGTTGAGTTTGTGTCCTGAGACGGTGGGTGGCCCAGGCCACATGTACTTCTCACACTTTTGCAGGCTTTTATGGTAGTTTCTTTCCCACAACACTTGGAAGATTTTTCAGGTACTGAAAAATACTCGAAAGTGTACAGCTCTGAATACACTTGGATCATATTTTCGGCATTTTCTTACTTGTGATGTTCTCTCTTGCGTGCTCGCTCGGCTGAACTGATTCCTGATTGCAGGATGGGACCTTTGGATCTTCTTTAAAAGCCTGATCTCTTCACGGGTATTATGGAGCTGGAAATAGACGGTAGTAGCTGAGTCATGTGCTTTATGGGTAAAAGGCAGTATACAGCAGAGGCCTTTATATGGCTCTCAAGTCCAAATTTATTTCTGACAAATATGCAAGAAGTACTTGAAGCTTTCTAGTTCCCCCGGTGAAATGAATGCTAAGTAAAAAGGCTGTTCTCGTGAAATGGGTGTGTAAGAGATACACTGCCAGAAACTTTTAGATGTCAAGTGGAAAATGCTCAGAAATCCGTTGCAAAATTGTGGTTAATTTGTTGCTGCCTAGAAAACTGGCAGAATGGTCAAGCAAGGAAGCCTGACGGGCAGCGCTGGCCCACCTCAGCTCTGCCCTCAGCCGTGTGCTGCCATGGGTGGCCCTGTGCTGGCATCAGGGGTCATTTGACACTGGAAAGGAGCTAAGCCATGAGAAAACAAATGCTGTCGTAAAAAACCAAACCAAAGTCGTATTCTGTTGGTGTAGCTCCTTGAATGAACTTGCAGGAGAATCTGCTGTTTTATCAGAGATCTTTAAGCTCTGAGCAGCAAGGGTGGGTGGTCCACGGCACCCAGGAGAAGGGAGCAGGGAATGGGCTCTCCCTACCTGTTTGCAGTGACCGCTTAAGAAATCGGCGAGTTCTCTCCTATGATCTTGCATTAAAATTTCTGAATTCTTCCTATAGTAGCCTGTATGGCAACAAATCTCATTGTTTTGGAATATGTCTTTAGTTTTTTGCTGTTAAGATCCACAATAGCATCTCATAGGTTACTTTAATTAATCCTAACTATTCTTTTCAGTTGGCTGATGATCAAGGTATTGGCATAAGAGTTTGTTCATAAAAGTGCCATCTATGTTTCTGCTTTTCTGGGTAGCTTGTATATTAAAAATTAATCCCTGCTCTCTTCCAGAGGCATTTGCTTTTAGGAGTATTGGGATATCTGTGTAATGATCTTGTATTCGGATGAAAAAAACTTAACAATTAAAGTTTTCTAGTTTACATAATTAGTAAGAATTGATTGATTTCTACTGTGGATTTCATGTGTGTGTGTGTATATATATATATATGAACTATATATATGTAATTCTGGCTTCTGAATACCAGATGCAGGAACCCGTACAAAAAGAATTGGTTCTTAATAATCTGGAGTGATGTCTCATGTAGCAGATTTAGCAATAATTAAGCTACTAATCATTTGGGGCTGCAAGTGGAGACTAAAATCAGCTTAGTTTGGGCTTTATGCCTTCTAAAAGTCTAGATATGTTGCTCAGACCCCAGTGAGGGTTTGGGGACAATATCTGTTTTTTTCCTATGTCATATCCACATATGTAATCTTATTTGTAGTTTATATATTTATTTGATATATAAAATACTAGAAGAATTGTCAGCAAACAATGAAGAGTTGACTGTTTTACATGATTTTGATGGCTTCAATAATTGTGTATTTTTGATTTTGCATTTTAGGAAATAAAATAATGGTAATGAGGCAACTATTTCCCTGAAATTCAAATTGTCAGAGTCACTGCCATTATGGGTAAGTCTTATATGTAACATATATGAAAATTTAATTTGGACGCTTTTCATTTCTACTGAAGACGAAAAACATGAATATAATCCCATTCTTAGGAAATACGTGCTTTGGCTGTATAAGTCAGTGTAACATCTCCATGATGTTACAGCTGCTTTGCTGAACAAATACTTCTTTTTTTTTTCCCCCATTGGTATATAGCACTGTTCCTTTGCTATTTGGTAACTTAAAAATCCAAGTGTAGTGAATTGATATTCACAGTATTAGGGTACTGAGCAATATTTACTGTGCTCTAAATGGTAAGGGCTATTGGGTGGGGGAAAAATCTCACAAAGTCTATATTAAAGGATTTTATTGTATTGACTCGAGTGACTGCAGTGCAAAGCCAGGCTGTGTAGATGGTCTAACTGTGTGTTTCTAAATATGTAGCATATTTGTATCGCTTAAATTTGATTTTTCAAGTTGTACGTGCTTTTTGATGAGTTGGCCAGATAGTTATAGTAATCACTTAGTCCTTGCTCTCAGAAACTCCCCCCAAAACCAAAACACACACACTTTTTATTGCCTTTCTTTATCTTTTGTTGTTATGCAACTTTTTTTTTTTCCTAACGTCATTCTTAATAACAGAGTAGCTTAATCTGGGAACACAGCACTCTAGATTTCTCATTCTCCACCATTTTATGAGAGAAATTACTATTGAGTCATACTGAATATTCAGTTAACTTTAGATGCTTTGCCTCAGTGCTCTGGTTTTCTTTGAATGCAGTCTGACTACCTAGTGATCATTGGGAATTAAACCTTCTCTGACCAACTGCTGAAAGAACAATTTTATTTATTTATTTTAATCACTGAGCACTAGAGTAGCCTATATAACATGACAGACATTTTTTAATTGTGGCAAATTTTGAAGTGTGTTTTAGTATGAGAAAGGAATAACTGAGCTGCAAGAATGCCTTCAGTGCTGCAATTAAATATTGCTAGTAAAACTTGCTTTTATAGATTTGCATATCTTAGACTTACGAATAATGAAAGCATGCGTGAGGATCAAAGTTACTCCTTTTCGGAGCAGCTTTCTGATCTGTTAGGAATCTATTAAATTAAAGCACTGAAATCCCACAGTTCCCTGATGCGACAAATGTATCTGGTTGTATTTGAATAGAGTGTGAAGGACTTCTCATCACTGCTGAATACCTGCAGTGCTTGCGTGCTGATTTGAACGCTGAGTTTTTCTCAGGTCCAGGTTTGAGAAACACTGTGTGTAAATCACAGCGCTTAGCAATGAGTCCTTCAACAGGCACATCTCCTATAAAGCAGCGCGAAGGCAGGCACTCGACACCTTTACAGATAAATTTTGTTACCCACTGTTCCAGATGCCCGGTGACTATAGTAGCTTTGCAGTGGCAAAAGAGTTAATACAAAATATTAGCGATAGTTTCCCATAATGATGGATGTGTACAGGCTTCGGAGTTCCTAAGCGCGTCCCAGTGCCAGGGGAAGCCTTGTCTGGCGCAGCCCCCGGCCATCACAGCTGCAGCAGCTCCTCCTCAGGATTTAGGATTTTGTGTAAACCTGAAATGTAAGCTGCATGTCACTCCTGCCCCTGAATTGTCCCCTGAGTTCAGTGCTTATATTTCTCCTTGTCCTGGAAAAAGTTCTGTGAGGTTTTGTCTTTTGTTTTTTGGGTTTTTTATTACTCTGTGGGCTGTCAGCAGATGCTCAGAAAGTAGAGGTGTCCTCTGGGAGTTTTTGTATGCTTCCTAGGTGCAGGAGCCTTCTTTATTTTATGAATTGCGGTGAGGAAGTATGACTTCTAGTTAACATCTCATCTGTGGAAATTATCTGAGACAAAGTAGACAAACTTCTTTTTTCCCCGCTATTCTCATGTTAGTACAGCCTTATTTTGAGTTGTCCGTATCTGTTATGACTTCATTTTTTTAAACCTGCCATTTAAGTGTGTTTACTGATTAAGCAGTTTATTTCCTTAAGCACTGTTAATGATAAATAAAAGTGTTTGCAACATGGCAGTAATTATATTTCATTTGACAATTATGTATTGAAGCGTAACATGGACTTCTAGATTTTAGAATAGTGCCTGCCTGATTGTGGAATGAAACAGTAACACACTTCAAATGTAACAGACATTTACACTTCTCTTATCTGGCCTTTTCCTCTGAGCAGATGAGCAGCAAGCTTTGAATTCAATCATGCAGGATTTGGCTGTACTTCATAAGGCCAGTCGTCCTGTATTGCCACAGCAAGAAACAGGAAAACCAAAGTCATCTTCACCTAAAAAACAGGTAATCTTTAATATCTTTGCTAACCTATTGAACACAAAGTGTCCTGCTGTGACTTCTATAATTATTTTTCTTGACAGACCAGTGAGCATACTGGAATGAGCTATTAGTCTCCCACATATGCTGCTGTTTTCTTTGTTCATGTTCTTAAATTAGCAGCAAAATGAAATAGTGGCATTTCAGACCGCTTAAAAGACTCCTACCCTGATAAACTGAAGGTTATAGGGGTACTTTGAAAGTGAATGTAGATTGACATATTTATTTATTTATTTGATACTAGACTATTTTTAAATATTTAAGTGTGCTAGTATCTCGTATCTGGAATACTTCTTTAGAATGAGTTTTATAGGTATATTGGATTGCCCGGTTGTCAGCTGTATCGTACTAAAGAATGTCAAGACAGCAGCAGAAATGTACTTAAGCTCCTTTACTGCATCGTTGGCCTTGACTTTTTGTTTGTTCATGTGCTGGAAATGTGAGCTCTCCTCACGTGTATTTTTTTTCTGCAGACACTCAACACAGAAAAGTAGTAAATACTTGGTTGATAAGTTTGAAATATAGAGAGATGAGGAGAGGAGAGGATGTAGAATCTTACTCAAGTTATTGTAATAACCCTGCTGAGTTAATTTTATATTTATTTGATGGGACCCTTTAATTGACAGTCCAGTATTTCTTGAAACTTCAGTGTGTGCAGTCTTGTTTTAAGCTGTTCAAGTATTTGAATATATTTGGCTCTTAAACTGTCAAAACCCAATGGCTATGACTTTTTCATTCCGTGCTTGAAACGCTGTGAGAGGTCAGTGTGTACCGCTGGTGCTTTGGTCGTGTCACAGAACTCCCTTCCGAGTCGTGACTTTAGACGTTGCAGAAATGTGCAGATGTGATCCAGTATGGATATAATACAAGTTTAGAAAATTAGAAGAAAAATAGTTGAGCTATTTCTGTGTTTTAAATGTGGTAGTAGTGAGGGGGAAATGCTTGTTTGTCATTCTGTTTATATTTGTGTTTTGAAAGTAATCACTTGTGGATGAAGTAATTCTTTTGGAAGATACGACATGTTGTTTAGATATCTGTGGTTGAACACATCTTTTTTCTCTTTTTCCTGCAATAATTGCTAAATACAATTTGAATCTTAAAATCATGGGTTTGCAAAACAGTTTTATGCATGTAACTGCAGATATTTACAGGGGTTTTGTTATTGGGAAACTGATTGCATGAATGCTGACTTAATTACTTGTGTGGGTTTCTGTGGTAACGTGTATGAAACGAGATACGTCTCTTAAGCCTGGAGTGCTCAGCTCCAAAGTGCAGCTGACAACCTGTTACGGTGAGTAAATCTACCTGCCTGCTCATGGTAGACAGTTCTTTGGTAATCAGTTCCACGCTGAATCTGAAATAATCAATATAGTGATAGAAATAAAAATCATGAACATAGTGATAGAAAATAATTTGTTGTACTCCGGAAATTTTTTGGTACTTTTTACAGACTTTAAGTCTCTATCAGATCTCAGCAGAAGTAGCTCGTTAACGTGCTGGGTATATCGGAAAGGACAGAAAATTCATATGAACTGCTTAAAGATTTTACTTCTGCTGTAGAATTACTGAGTGAGATTTTATGGCCTTTGTTAAAGGAAGTGGTAACAAACTCTTAGTGATTCCTTTATCTCTTTTCTTACAGAACGATGTTAGAGTCAAATTTGAGCATCGAGGTGAAAAAAGGTAAGGTGGGAACACAGGAAACAGTCTTTTATTTATATAATTTTCTTGGACTCCCACCACAAAATTTTAAAAAAAGGGTTTAAAGTTTTTTAGACATCTGAATGTATTTGGTGTGAACTTAAATCTAATTTTGGTATGAACACAACTGAAGGAGAATCATTGTGTTTAAAATGTGGGCTCTGAGGATATGTAAATGCAGAAGTGTCTTACCGTCGGTATGGCCCATGTAATATCCTTTGTTTACCCTTCAGCTACGTGTTTGTAGCCCAGAACAATTAGTTAGATGATTAGCATAGATCTCAAATATGAGTAGAGCAGCAAATGATTTTTTTTTCCTGCATCATGTGCATAATAAATGCATGATAATATAATGTTACTGGAACACCCAGAGGAAGCAGCCTAGATCTTACAGCTCAGTATTGGATTGTACTTTGGAGGAACCAGTCCAAGAGCTGTAATAGGACAATTTATTAGACTTTATAATTAGATTGGTTTCAGTGATAATTTTGAAAAATCAGTTAAAATTTATTTTCATTTTGTTTATGAGGTGAATGATGTGCAAGCTTAAAGTATACAAACATCTGTACATGTCTCTGCTTTGATGGCTGCTCCAAAGCTTTTACAGAAGTTGATCTGTAGGTCCATGCGGAACTGGTTTGCGGACAACTGGTTTTGGCTGTTTGTCTCTTTCTGAAGGCATAAACCTTCATTATATCTGCAGACAAATCGAATTATAGAGTAAGGTCTTTGAAAATACTTAAAGAAAAGGGAAATAATATCCTGGTCACACTATTTGCCAATAAAAATTAAGTAAAGATTGCTTCGGAATGAAACCTGTGCTACTCCTGGGCAGTCCTCAGTGTGATGTGCTGTAGATGGGTGTTCCCTAGGTGTTAAAATCTTCTTATTTTTGTCGCTTTTCTGAACATCACATATGACAGTGCATCGGTTGAGTGCTCTAGATAATTTGGAGGAAATAAGTCTTCTCAAAAGCTTTGAAAATCAAAGACTTTTCTACCTAACAGTTCCTTGTGAAATAAGCGGAAGCGTGAATTTAAAACAGAGAACTGTTTACGCGCTGCCAGTGTGCACACAGTGGGCCAAGTTAATCAGCTCAGTGTTAATACAGGCATAAAGTAAGTGCGTGGAAGGATACCTTTCCCAAACTTTTCTGCTGGTGGACCTGGCTCTGTTTTGGTCTCTCGCAAGTAACTTGAGCCTGCTTGCCCAGGGCTACCAGGCAGCTCAGGCTCATTGCTCAGCATGAGTTATAATGCTTCTGTTGCCTGAGCATGTAGATCTAAAGATAAAATAATGAAATTATGCAAGAAAAGTAAGTTACACAATGGCTTTTTCACTACTTTTTGAAAAGGGAAGTGGAAAAGAGAAGTGATTCCAGAGTTTCTTTCAATAGTGAATGTGGCACTCTGTACCAAGGAGCATGGACTGTGATGGGCAGTTCCAGGCTTGCTGACTAAATTAACTATGGTGACAATTAGTATTGGGTTTGGTGTTTTTTTTTAAGATTGTATTTTTTCAATATATTTAATTGGAAGTCGCCTGGCTTCTGGCCTCCTTGCTTCAGTGGCAAATACTGTTCCCTAACCAGTGTACACTGAAACACTGATAAAAGGGACAGTTACTCTTTACTAATTTTCCTACTTCGTGAAATTTGAGTGCTATTTCTATTTTGAATGTGAATTGAATGTACCTCACTTAGTCGCTTGTAAAAATTCCTTGTGGTAAAGATGGTGACATTTAGTTACCTTTCTCAGATAAGCTGGTCTTGAATTTCCAAAAAATGGTGACTGTAGGAATAATTCCTTTCCGATGCCTATGCTTGTCAGACTGTGGTACTCCATTGTCTTAGTTTTCTGAAATAGAAAATTTTAGAAGTTTCTAAGAATTTGCCTCTGGAATGGAGGCATGCAAACCAGTAAGAGGCCATGTGCAAGCAAGTAAAATAGTCCTAAGGACATCTAATTTATGTGTGATCATCACAAGTTTTTCACTGCTTTTCTCTCTTTTTTTAATGACTTAGAATATGGAGGACAGTGGATAAACCGTAGCTTCTTTTGGTCTTTTGAGTTATAAGCTTAGTTCTAAGATCATTCTTAAGTAATGAGTTGCCAGATTTTCGTAAATAATAGAGAAGAATTCTCTATAACTTAAATTGTGTTTCAGGATCCTGCAATTACCAAGGCCTGTTAAACTTGAAGATCTTGCAGCTAAAGCTAAAGTTGCTTTTGGACAGACTATGGATTTACATTACAGCAATAATGAGGTAATATTCTGTGTCTTCTAAATTCTTGGTGGCTTCTACATTGATTATGTTAAGGCTGAAATCTGCTCTCATAAACAGTGAGAACCACCCCTGCGACAAAACTTATTCCCGTGACAAAATAGGCGTGTTCTCAAATATGCATGTGCAAGGTTTGTCTAAATTAGGATAGGCAGGAGATGGATGAAATGATTTATGAGGAGAGTCACATCCTAATGAATTGTCTCGGAGTTTATTGGGAATGGGTAAATTGCATTAGTCCTGTTGCGTGACTTTGGGAAAATTTCAACCTCTTTGAGCTTTGTCGTGTTTGTAAATTTAAAATAACATTTATCCTTTCTTGCGAACTTTTTTTCTTTAAGGATTAATCTTGTGAGATAATCACTAGAATGCTATGTTTAGTAATGTTTAGATTGGAAATTGAGGCTTAACTGTTGCTCCTGGTTCACAAAGGTTTCTTGGAAACAATGGTAGTGCTGTTAAGCCACTCATGCCTGACGAGTGTTACTTCCCGCTTTCCTTTAGAAGTTGAAGATGGAATTATTAATAGGAAATATGTTTACAAATGAAGCACCGTTCTTAGGAGTTTTTACCTTGAGTCAGCAGAGCGGATGGAGGATTATTCGTGTGCATGGTTATGCACAACAAAATTGCTGTATCTAATCTGCATCTTTGCAGAAGATGCCTGCAATTGCTGTTTCTCAGTACCTTACCAGGCACTTCTGTGAAACTGATCCTCAAAATGAAGAATTTCAACAGAAAGCTTTTGAAGATTAGGGAGCTCAGAAGAAATGGCCATTTGTGATGCTTTAGCCTTAGCGTTTTCCTCTGGTAGATGTTGGGTCATTTGAGCAGGTTTGCTGCGTGTCAGCTCTGCACTAGTTGGCAAATCATCCCATCACCTTTCAGAAATGTCATGGTAATAACCTGTCATTAGCATTAACAGTACAACTTAAAATAAATAACATGTTCATTTGTTACCAAGATGTTCCTCCCTCATTCTCAGTTCTTTTTGTATAAAAGTACTGCATTTCAGCTGATGTTGTATTGAGTATCACTGACTGAGACTGTTCGCAAGTGGAATAGACTCTTAAAAACCTCTATTTCGTTGTTCATTACAAGCAAAAGTTGTATTTTACACTCCTGAAACATAAGCCCAGTTTTAATCATTACAGAGCTCTGATCTTAAGTGCGCTTTAATGGTGTAACATTTTCTGTTGCAATGGTACATGTATGCCCAGTTAATTCCAGTTAAGTAGATCCAAGTAAGGATCTAGTGAGGGCTGCAGTTCTATATGGATCACATCATGCCTGATACACTTTCTTAACAAATTCTGGTTTTCAGTAGAGAAATCCTAGTGATACACCTTCAAACATATATAGTTGTAATATTGTGAGATACAAAAACGTGCTCTATGCTCTAGAAAATAAGGCTTGTTTTTATTTTTCTTAGACTTGCGTTATTTAGGCAATGACAAAAGCATCAACACTGTCATGTTTCTCTGAAACTTGTAAGATATTAAGCTGTACATATGCGAAATGTTTGCTCCTTCATTGTGAAAACTTGTTTCACCATGCTGTACCTATTAAAAGCATCTGAAGGAATAGTTCAGACATTTTGATGCTAACTTGAAGCATCATATAATAAATTTTATTTTCAAATTGTTTGGAATGGAAGGTAAGATAGCATCTGTTTATTTGTTTCCCTGCCCTTACCTTCCTCGTTTCTTTCTTGTGTCCTTTTTAAGACATCTTTTTCCCTTTTTTTGTAGCTTGTAATTCCATTAACCACCCAGGATGACCTGGACAAAGCTGTTGAACTGCTTGACCGTAGTGTTCATATGAAGAGTCTCAAGATACTGCTTGTAATACACGGAAATACACAGGTAGGAGCTGACAGGCTAAATGTCTTTTTCCTCAGTTTTCATATTGGGGTATAATTTGTATCTTTTTGTAAGGATTACATTTTTTCCAATAGTAAATATTACTGATTTCTTCTTCAGTTCACTTTAAGCATCTGTTACCATTTTGCATTCCCTCAGTTTTAACTTTTTCCTCGATCCTATTCCTCTCTCTTTGTTTGCCTTCCTTACAGTAGTAGAAAATGTTCCTTAATAGGATGATGGACATGATACGTATTTGAGAAGCAAACTTAAATTTGAGAATTTAAGTAACTGTAGTTACCTGAAATTGTGGTGCTCCTTTGTGGCAAGTTAAATGTTATAGTGAGCAGTAGCAGTGAACTATGGGCTAAAAACTGAGTTGTTCTGGTATTATCTAACACATCACAGCCGTGATATTGATAGGATTTATATACTAGTGCATATTGCAAATTATTTTTAAATATTAAGAAGGAGCTACTGAAGTAGATCAATGCTGATATAAATTGGCAAGCTTCTTTTCAACTGCTGGAATAAAGGAATGTGGTGCACAAAACCTACAAAGTCTGCTAAGAATTTTCATTGTCGGGAGTAAAAAGTAATAACTGCAGTTTGTAACGTGTATGCATTTCAGTCACCCAGTGTAAATAACGTGGAACCCTTGCCCTCGCTGGAAGATTTAGATAATACAGTGTTTGGTGTGACAGACAGAAAAAGGCGGCTGTCTGTAATAGGTAAGCTGCATATTTCAATAGCTTTAATTGTAAAAAGTTTTCTTTTTTAATACCCTCTTCATGAGGATCTTGCTTGCAAACAGAAACTGTTTGAATTTCTCTTACTCATCAGTGGCTCTACTACAGAGTTTGCACTCAGAGGAGTGAATTTTGCTTTTTAAGTCAAAAGTGATTTACATATGTATAATGCAGAACTAAATAATATGTATAATGCAGAACTAAATAAATCTATGCAGATTTATTTGAGGTAACTAATGGATATCCTAAAATGCTGATGCTAGTACTCCCCTTTATTTTCACATACAAGAATGAGTTACTGAAAAATCTGGGTTTTTTTTAATGTGGCAGTGCATGTGCTTGCTCAGTTTAAGAGTCCCAAATTTTTTAATGTTAATGTGTCAACATTCGTCTAAAATGCTTATTTTGGCATTGATATAACCTTTTTGCTTATTCATGTCTTAAAGTGACTGTGATGTTAACTTCCAAATTTAATTGACACTAGAGACTTTAATGAATAATTTTTCAGACAATTTGATTTATTATGTATATTCATGTTCTTGCAGACATAATAGTCCACAAAGAAAAATGGAAATTTTCAAGAATTAGAAGGCATTAGTTGACATGAGTGGTAGTGTTTGGCTTTTTTATTGTTTCAGAAGGAGAAATTTACCCAGCTAGATGTGCAAGCAAGTTGTATTTCTGTTCATATATAATAAAAATTCATTTTAATGCCACTGAGGCAACCCTGCCCCAAATTTTTCATAGTTCCTGAATTACAGATCTTAAATGCTTTATGTAAATCTTGTATTTCATAGGCATTTGGGAAATTTCTAAACCAAAAAGTGGTCCAGGCAGGCTTAGTGCCTGCGTAGCATTTGAATAAAGTCCCTGGATTCTGGGTTAGGGAAGAGACTGACTAACTCCTTCCTTTCCAAAGGTTCTAATACTCGTGACAGGAGTTCACCGCCCCCAGGATACATTCCAGATGAGCTGCATCAGGTGGCCCGAAATGGGTCCTTCACCAGTATCAACAGTGAGGGTGAATTCATTCCAGAAAGTATGGATCAGGTATGTGTGTGACATACTAAAATTTAAGTTTTTGTTAGGCTGATTTATGAAATACTGCTGTCCAAAGAGGATATGGAATTGTTAGAAAGAACTGCTAGAAAAGCTATGACAACCCTAGAAAACATGATCTGTGACCCAAGGTTAAAATAACTGTGGTTGTTTAGTCTTGTAGAACCTGTTTTTCCTCTGTAAGTCTCTTCAATTATTTCAGTATGTTCCTACAAGGAGAAAGATAATATTTTTAAATTTCTGTTATAGTGGATTGAGGTAGTGACAGATATAAATTACAGCAGGAGGTGTCTACATTAGAAAGCACAAGTGACTTTTTTTTAATGAGAAGGATATGTAATCAAGACTAGTTTTACAGTTTTCCCAGGTAGTTAAAGGAGGTTTTAAACAAGAGTTTGGATTGGTCAGAATTATTTGGACTCGGTTGATGCTATGTTGGGGTAGAGACATGGAGATGGTAATTGGCCTGGTATAATTAAGCTCTAAAATACTTTCCCTGGTCACATTTTTGTGTGAGGATCACAAATGTGTATTATTTTGTTCTCCTTATTTACCTCCATTGTTGATGTGGGATGTCAGCATGCTTAACATGAATAAAAGTCCTGCTCTCTGAATATCAAAATTGCCCTTAAAAACAGCAGGAAAAGATGGAGGAATGTAATGGCTCACAGAATTGGCAATGGAAAAAGAGATATTTTAAGGAGGAAGAAAATAATGTTGCATACCCAAATCACTTCAAGTTCTTGTTGACGTTGGCACCGGATTCACAAATGGCAAGAAGTGATGGATTTTATGAGCAGCCTAAATGAGAGACAGATGATAGAATAAACATGGAGGCAAAGTTATTGTGCAATTTGTTTCACAATTTAGTGACTGAGCTGAGAATAGAGAACAAATCTCCTAATTTCCAGACCAGGGTGCTATTCATTATCGTAGCCACATGGTCAGATCCAGCCCAGGCCTGGATTCATGCCGTGAAATGATTACTTTTGCCCTTGGCAAAATAATTTTTGGTCACTGACTGATCAGATGGACAGGTGATCTTTGAGACCCAGGATGGCCTTTCACTCCAAGGCTATTCAAGAAACATGTAACCTGTCAGGTACGTGTTGCTGTGTGAGGTGTCAACAGGGCTTGAATATAGGAGTTTTCTGTGGAAGCCAAGTTAGTTCGACGTCAGCAGCCTCAAGGGTCAAACTGGGGTGTTAGGAACTCACGGCCTCCCTTTGCTCCCTTCCCCTTAAGTTGCCGCATCACCTTGGCGGGTGTTGACCGTGCTGCCTACGGCTGTCACAGCCTGCCCCACCAAAACAAGAGGGGAATTTAGGAGTGGAGGGCTTGGCTCTGCTCTCCTGCTGATCTGCCTGAGCTCAGCTGTTCACACCCTGAGGGCAGACCCAACACCTTCTCTGCGGAAGAGATGATGGGTTGGATAGAAGTGGGCCATGGCCTGCCCCTTGGACCGTGCTACATTAAGTTATAGAAGTAATTACTATGGCAGCACAGGAGCTTTTTTTCCCTTTCAGGACCCACTGTTCAGCATGAGAAAAGAGGAATAATTGCTGAACCTATAGTAAATGTTGTCCTCTCCGATACAGGGTTCATTTAAGTGTCTGAGTTTGCAGAGTGCAAACTCACTTTCTGAACACTACTTCTGTAATAAATCCTTCCTTGATTGGTGCTCAGCAAAGTATGTGCCCAGGACCTTTAAGATGCAAGCACAGACCATAAAAATTGCGGGGATAACTACTTAATTTCCAGCAAAAAAATGGAGTCCAATTCATAGAAAATAATAAATGTTATATAGCATACCAAAACAAACTATTTTAGGAAGAAGCTTGTTTTAAGATGACAGATGAGCTTTCTGTTTTTGAGAGACAGGCTGGTAGAATTGTCACATTCAATAATTCAAAGTTTAGATTCTATTTCTACTTCTTAAAGATACGTAAACCATCTCTTTGGCAGTAAAGCAATCTGAAAAGGGAATGATGTTTGCCTGTCGTTAAATTTAAGAATTTAAGAGTGGTAGTGTGACAGAAACAAAACAAGTGTCAGCCAACAGAAGTAGCTGGTAATCAGGATACTCTTGATTGGTCATTTCTTTTTGTCTAGATGAGAATTCAGGAAACGCTGAAAAAGTCGATGGTTTTTTTCATTATATGACACATCTGGCCTAGATGGATTCTATTTTTTTTTTCCTGAAACACTTCTGACTGCTTAGCAATGAATGCTCACGACTTTTATGAAATCTGTTGTGTATCGGTCTGACAAAGTCATAAAACTATCTTTATTTGTCTAAATTCTAGTTTCACATGAAAGTTTATTTTGTGTGAAGCAGGATTTTTGTCTGAGTGAAAAGGGAGAATGTTTATAAATTTTGATCATTCTTCCATTTTCTCTTCAGTTCAAAAATCTGTGTAACTCATTTGGAGTCTTAACTAGACAGAAGTGTTTAAAAGCTTTTTACAGTATTTGATTTCAGCTGTTTTCTGTGACAGCTAGTTGGCCAAACTTAAGTCACATATTAAGCTGTCATATTTGAGATTAATCTTTTGTTGTGATGACAACAAAATCCACATTTTTTTTAACTGTCTCAGCTTTTTAGACTTCAGAAGCCTTGTTTCTGTTACTCTCTTAAGCTATTCTCAAGCAGATATTGCTGTAATATTAAGAGTCAATGTCATATACAGGAAGAGTGTGGCAGTGCAGCTTGTTATGTACAAAGCATGGTGGAGGATTAAGTATCTTAACTGCATTCTAGTTACATGTGAGAAAAATGACATAGTCCTTTGGGGATTGCAGAATGCAAAAAAACCCAAAAAACAGCAGCAAAAACTTGAACTTGTTGGTCTTTCTCTGTTTGTTACTTATTAGATGCTGGATCCATTGTCTTTGAGCAGTCCTGAAAACTCTGGCTCAGGAAGCTGTCCCTCACTTGACAGCCCTTTAGATGGGTAAAACTTATTTACATTCATTATTTATCTTCATTAGGGTGCATAATGTATCAGTTTTAACATGTAACAACTCTCCAGCAACAGCTGTTACTAGACTTCTTCCAGAGACTTCTCTGTAAGTTACAGACCATTTATAGGAGCTTATTGAAACTTCATTGCTTACTAATGCACAAAAAATACAAGTAGCTTCCTTTTGTCATGACACAAAAATTTAGAATTCACATCCTACATGTATGTGAAGTATGTTCTGTGGCAGGGAGCCGCACCACCAAACTTCCATTTCTTGGGTACTGGTGTATGAAGTGGGCTTCCCTCTTCCAAGGTAGAGGATGCCCAGTTCCAGAGAGAGAGTAGAATTATTTAGACTTCAACGGACAATCCTTTTCTTTGCAGTTATGGTCCATTCCTCTCCCTTTGTTTCCGTTGCAGAATTAACATTTATTTTTCGTTGTTTAAACCTGTCAGTTAGAATGAGGCAGCGAGTGCTGTGGTGGGTCTGGAGGTCTGTTTGGATTGACCTGTTAGGAGATTCACATGTTTTAGAGGGGGTCACTGTCCACAATTTCTCAGCCGCGGGGTCAGCCAGGCCATACTCCTGTTTGGCTTGTAGTTGGGGAGGCAGATAACCTTGGGTCTTATGTTGTGCAAATTGGCTACTTATTTATTTGGAACTGCCCTACAATAGTACTAATTACATATATTATTTAATTGGTAGAAAGGTAAAAAGTTGGAAATCATTGCCTTTGGCAATTAATCAGAGCTCTAGTATTCCATAGTGCCGTTTCGTTCGAGAATCTGTGATTTGAGGACACAGATACATTTGGTCTAACAGATTTTTGAGTTAAAAAATTAATCTCCATTTCATAAGCAAGAATAGAATAGACATGAAAAGTATTTTGTGGTTGGAGTGGGATAGGTTATACACAGTATTTAATGTAGCTACATTCAATAGAAATTCTACCAGTAGCCAACTTCTTAGTTTTTTGTGGGGCAGGGGTGAGTAGAAGGAGAAACAAAGCAATCTTAATTTGACTCATGTTTCTTCATCAAAACTTCTTTTGGTTGTTTTTTATTTACTTGATTTGTCACCTCTACTTAGTTTGTTTTCCTTTTTTTTTTTTTCTCATTCAAATATTTCCTACAAAGATGTAGGTTTTGTGTCTCCATTTAGCTTCTGTTACCCATTAGAGAGATTCTTACCAGAAAGAGGAGGACATTGTTTTGGTATGTTTATGGAAATGTACTGTAATCGGTTGGTCTGACTGGCAATCCCATCCATTCGTTTTGGTGGCTGGGAGTTACATACCAACTGTAGGTAAGAAACAATGTAAAAGTGTATGAACCAAATTCTTCATCGTTCTGTAACTCAATAAAATTACTCTCTTAATCCTATGACTTTCATGGAGAGAAGAGGAAATATTCTGGGACATTAATAGATTCTACATTTCTGTAGTTGAATTTCCTCATGAGTTTTTGTCGGCTGTATAAGAGATTTTGCCAGTCTATAAACATTTGTGTTTAGTCATAAAGGTGTTCAGTGTAACAGTGCTCCTTTGTGGCTTTACTTACGATAATTCATGTTTTTACTAATATCATTGCTCATTAACAGAGTCTGTTGCTTTCCTATGCCATTAAGCTCAATAAGCAAGCTTATGCATTGTTACTGATCTTGAGTTATTATTGATACCTGTTAGGTTTGATTTTAAAAATCGGGTTCCGTATTTGTAAAGCAGTGCAGCAACTTTTCATCAGTTGTAAAGAATTGTAAGACAGTAAGATTGGGTGTTTAATTACTAGGTTAACAGCAATTTTTAGATGCTCTCTGTTTTCACTTCCAGAGAGAACTATCCCAAATCTCGAATGCCAAGAGCACAGAGCTATCCAGATAATCATCAGGAATTCTCAGGTAGGCAAAAATCTCTGGACCATACTAGCTTTCTAGAACTCTTTCTCTTGCAAATAGTAGGGCTTAAAAGGTAAGTTCATACTGAGATGTACTGTATGCCACAATCTTAATATGGCAGGAGAAAATACGCACACGATAGAAGATACGGTGGAATATAAGATATTCCAAATGTTTTCTTCTAGATTATTGTAACACAACTGTTAACATACAGAGTGTAACTTATCTGCTTCTCTGAAAAGAACAAATGATGCAGTGCACAGGGGCACAGAACAGTTTGTTAAACTGGAGTGTAATATCTGCCTCTAAGTTGGCACATAACCTTGGTGAGTTTATTTAATTTTGGAGCATTGTGGTTTTACCCCAGTGGACAGCTAAGCACCACGCAGCCACTCGCTCATTGCTCCGCAGTGGGACGAGGGAGAGAATTGGAAGGGTAAAAGTGAAAAAACTCATGAGTTAAGATAAAGACAGTTTAACCAGGTAAAGCAAAAGCTGTGCACGCAGACGTAGCAAAATAAGGGATTTACTACTTCTCGTCAGCAGGCAGATGTTTAGCCATTTGCAGGAAAGCAGGGCTCCATCACGCCTTACAGTCCTGGGCAGACAAATGCAATAATTCCTAACGTCCTCCCTTCCTCCTCCTCTCTCCCACGACCTCCTACGGTGTGGGCTTGTCCTTTGGTCAGCTGTCCTACCCGTGTCCCCAATTTCTTGTGCACCCCCAGCCTGGTGAGGCAGTGTGGGAGGCCAAAAAAGCACTGATGCTGTGTAAACACAGTTCAGCAATAACTAAAACATCCCTGTTGTTATCCACACTGTTTTGGTCACAAATCCAAAACACAGCACCATAGGAGCTACCATGAAGAAAATTAACTCTCTCCCGGCCAAAACTAGGACGCAGAGCTTTCATTTTCTCCTGTGTGAAATGAAGATCACTTTGAAGTGCTCGTGACTTCTGTACTGGAAGGCACTGTAACGTGAAAGGGTGAAGGAGAACTGTGTACTGTGCTATAAATTAATCATCACCACTGATGTTGTTTTCGTATGATACTCTGGCTTGAATCCAAGTTGTTGTGCATGGTTCAGGATGCAAAGTGCAATGGGTAACCTTGAAAGTGCTTTGAAGTGGCTCTCGTGGACGTGCCTTGCTACAGATTTTTGCAGCAATTAGCTTCCATTGAATCTGAGGATGTTTTGTGGTTTTGGTCTATTATATGCTTTTAAGGCTTCTTTTTATTTTGTTTATGAAGCTTTATCCACATCACTGTGTGTTGGTGTATTTTTACTTTTAAGAATTCTGCTTAACAAATTGCACCACTTTCAAATGAAAATAAAACTATGTCTAAGAAGCATTTAGGTGGCAGACATAAATAGCAACCAAAACTGGAAACGTCAGAAACTAGTTTCCCTTTGGTAATCTTAATCTAATTTACTTATTTGTTATGGTTACTTTTCTAATAAGACGATCCTGCAATATTTTTTTTTCTTTCCTTGTGGCATGCTCTGGTATTCTAACAGTGGGATAGACAGCCATCGTGAATTCCATATTCAATATCTGTTCTCATGATTTGATGTGCAACAAAACCAGAATACTATATGGAGTCAGAAAAACGTTCACCTGGCCTAGTCTTTATTCTTGCCACAGCCAATACCAGACTTCTCTAAAGCCGTGGGCAGTACTCCTGGCACAGAATATGTTCCTACTCCTGTATAGCTTAAGGGTTCTGCAAATGCAAGATGCTCTTCTGTGATTTGATGGATTTTTTTTTTTCTTCCACAATTATTTTCAGTTCCTGTTTCAACCTGTATAAACTTTCTCAGTATCAACAGCATGTTCTGACAAGTTGTGCAGTTTGTTGTTTTATGTAATAAGCTCTTTGTGATTTTTTTTTTTTGGTAATAGAGTTCTCTGTCTCCCTTTGAGCTGTTGGTTTTTTAATCTATAGGGGCCTACATTCCGTATGGAGAAGCAATTTTATATCTTTCATCATCTCTGTACTTCTAAATATTTTCCGGTTTTACTGAATCCTTTGAAATGCAGCAGACCAAAACTCTGTTGAATATATCTTAATGATTTATAGGATTTAATTTACATCTTAGCCAATACAGAGAGTTCAGCTGCTGCATTATTGGAACTCTTATCACAAATCTTTACCCTGGCCTACGCTGAATTTCATCTGCCATTTTACCATCCAGTTACACAGACTATTAAGGGCTTTCTGTAATTCTTCTGTTGTCTCTATTCCTCAACCTGATTTTGTCACCTCTCTAGTCACTGTTCTGGTCAGAGAATTCATGTGTAATTACACTGCCTGAGTTGTAGCCCAGATTCCTGTGGAACTGCTGACCATTTACTTGCATCTTATCTACTTTTAACCAATTATTTATGCATGAGGGACTTTATCTTATGAATGCTTTTCTCTTTCAATAATTTTTAAAAGAGGACCTATCAAACATGTTTTAGTCGTTCAAACTGTGTTGACTCACCAGTTTTTCATATTTGTGCATCTTTAAACTTTATTCTTTGTAATCCTTTCTGCCAGTTTTCCTCTAGAAACTCTTTTTAAAACTGGAGTGGGTCAGGCATGCTGCAATCCTCTAACATTCTTTTAAGCAAGAGGTTACAAACCACTTGAGCTATTGAATTCTTGAACCTTTGGAACTTTTGGCTGAAAGACCTTTTAGTTCTTGTCATTTGTTAGATTTGTGGGTTTTGTTCAATAATGTGTTTTGCTCTGATGCTTCAACTTGAAATATATCCTCTGATATGTTCCTTCGTGTTTAAGTTTAAAATAGCAAACTGATTCATTTAATATGCTTTTATCACATTTTAAATTTTGAAATGTGTCTTTCATTTTCTAGTAGAGTATGATATCCCAATATTTGAGAAATTTGGAAAGGGGGGGACTTATCCCCGAAGATACCATATTTCATATCATCAGCAAGACTACAATGATGGTAAGCAACAATACTGCAAGAGTTCTGCTTTAGTAATCTGTTTTACTCTTCTTGAAAAAGCTCAGAAGAAAATTTAGATTGTAAAATCTTAGTGAATTAAAATATTGAAGAAATTGAAAACTCCACTTCTTTCCACAAACTTAACCTGCTAAACTTCTAATGATTGATAGAGCTACTGAGCAGTCTGACCTCTGGTAACGTTATGGATTACAGAATTCATGACTCTTATACATTGGCATGAAAATGTTCTCTGTGTTTGGCCATGTGCAAGTCATCCAGTATAAGCATTTTACTTTTGTGACCATTTTCTATCCAAAGTAGGTACATCGGTTAGTTTGTCATATCTTGTTTTGCTTTTAAAAAAACCAACAAAACAACAAAACCCCCCAAATATCGCAGAGTTCCTACTAACAGTTTCTCAGATTAGAAGAGTAAGTAAAATTGAAGAGCGG
>NW_009723284.1:37555-51139 GCF_000703405.1 Apaloderma vittatum
AATTAACAATTAACTGGTGAAATCAGTTGTTGGAATGCAAAACAGCAGCACCTGCTGATGTGGCTACAAAACTGATTTGGACAGTAATAACACTGATGTAAATGTAACACGTGTTAAATTTCCAAAGGAAGGGAAGAGGAGCAGCTGAAGGATTGTCTGACCTGAGGGTGTGTCAGGCAGTAGTTGAGACGTGTTAAGAAGAAATTTCTCCAGATGGTTTCATTTGCAGTATGGCATGAGCATAGCAATAAATGGAATTCTGTTACAGAAATCACACAAATACCAAGCTGAAGGACTGTCAGGCAGCTTTGGTCCAGTCCCTTGCTCTAAGGCAAGATTAGAGGCAAAGATCTGTCACCCTTAAGTTTAGATAAACTCTGAATTGGCTTTAAGAGGAGAGATAATCATTTTGTTTATGTAACTAACTTTGAAAGTAGCTTATAATTTGTATTTCCCTGTCGTCCAATTTCTTTTTTCTTCACTTGAAACTAGTAACTAGATACTCCATTTTAACACAGTGAAAAATTGGTCACTGCATATATAGGACATTACATCACACCGTATCGTACACGGGGAGATCTGAGCTGCGCTCTGTGGAGTTGATAAAGCATTTGCACGCACACCTTGCACAGCAGCATTTGTTGTAGTGCAACAATATTGTTTGTGTATTCTTGAAGGTCGTAAAACTTTTCCAAGAGCCAGAAGGACTCAGGGGAACAGCTTCCGGTCACCAGTTAGTTTCAGTCCCACCGATCACTCGCTGAGCACCAGTAGTGGAAGCAGCGTCTTCACACCGGAGTACGAAGATAACCGCCTGCGGCGGAGGGGCAGCGACATAGACAATCCTACCTTGTCCGTCATGGACATCAGCCCACCCAGTCGCTGTAAGTGAAATGTTTTGTGAACTCCGCTGGAAAACTCTGTTGGCTTTCAAGTATGTTGTGTCAAAACAAAGTGTGCCATCGAAATGCATGCGACTAAATACGCTCATCTTTTTTTTTCATTGCTTACTGTACAAACCTTCGTGTAGATTTTCACATGGAATTTGCATCTGTGATAACAAAACACTGCAAAAATATTTCCTGTGATCTGTTAGACTCTTGAGGACCCGAGAAGGGTTATACAGGTCGCAGTTACTATTTATTTTTGCAGATGTTGGTCAGGTTTTATGATATATTGTAGACCTCAGGTGGTGGCATTTTGGGAGCAAATATACTTTGTGATGTCTTCAGTAGCTGCTGCATTTTAACCATGCTGTGGTTTTCTTTAAAATGTTGCTAAGTTTAAACATGCTTTTTTCTGTTTTTCAGATTAGCTGTTACTAATTATTTTAAGCATGTCTATCTCTGTCACAGGCGATTTTCATAATTTTAATTAACTCGTGTTTTCCATCTTACAGGAAGCTTTATTGATCTTTGTAGCTTATATGAGGAGGTTTAGGATGCACAGGCTCTTGCCGAAAAACATAGTCTTTAAAAAAATCATTTTCTGTGTATTCCAGTTTTTGTCGATCAGATGAATAACAAGCTCATTTGAAAACCAAAACATCCTTGTATTTTCAGCACCACGAGCTCCAACTAACTGGAGGCTTGGGAAACTGCTGGGCCAAGGTGCGTTTGGCAGAGTGTACCTGTGTTACGATGCTGATACCGGAAGAGAACTGGCTGTTAAACAAGTTCAGTTTGATCCTGATAGTCCAGAAACCAGCAAGGTAAGTGATACCAAAGAGAATGTTTGTGACAGGCTTCTGCTGAAGTGTTGTGTTTTAGATGATACTGATGTTACTGTCCTTGAACAGGACTGAGGTTTTTAGACACTTCTTAGAACTCAGAGAATTAGCTTGGCTACCCCATTTTAATGTTACATCTCATTTTTTAATTTTCAGGCATATCCTATTGCAGTGAACACACGTTACTAAATTTGGTGCTGTCTCAGTCTCTAGAATTAAACAATCCATTATAAATTGTGCTCTGAAATAGGTAATTATTAATCTTAGAATTAGAACACATTCCATTTATAAACAGAAAAATCTGTACTAATTTAAGCGTTCCTAAGAATAAATTCTTGAGGATATTTTGTTTGGCTATGGAGACAGTTTGAGATTCTTGCCTTTTTTTATCTTTTGGGAGGGTTTGTTGAGGGGGGTGGTTGTAAAACTTTAGTCATCAGGGCTAGCCACTATTATTCATTGCATCTCTCTCTGAACAGCAAAAGTTGCATTGACCTGTTTATTCTCTCTCTAAAATTGAACTTGTCCTGCTTTAAATACTGGACACGTGAGGAGAGAAATTATTTAAAGGTAGCACCATTTCTCTATTTCTTTTTTCCCAAACCGTACTTCCTGTTTTTTACAGGATGGAAAAAGAATTATTACTTTTCCTGCATTAGGACTGTGTTCTGCACTGTGGGGAGCGAGGCCGGGGGAGCGAAGGGTGTAAGCATGGCTGCAGAACGGAGTGGCTCCTGGTTCTAGTTGCTGCTACTAGTGATTCTTGGCTTTTTTCCTTGCTCCTACATCATTTGTGCTGTAGATTTCTAGTGTAGTTGTTGCTACTTCTTTAAAATGTAGCGGAACCAACTGATGATGCTTTGGAGTTGTTCAGTATGAAACACGGTAGCCTCTGCTGTAGCAACAGTTTTGTGACCTCACTTGCCATAGTGTTTTGTCACGTGTGCCTCTCGGTGTCATTTTCCTTCTAACCTCAGAAGTGTGAGGGTGTCAGTAAGAGTCTGCAAGACTTCTGGGTGAAACTTGGAATCCCATCGAGTTTGAATTTGTGGGTTAGTGTTTCTCCAGCATCTTGCTGTACAGCCTGTTTCAAAATACCTTACTGTTTGCGAAATTTTCAGTGTTTCAGATAGCTCTAGATAAAGCACTGTATGTGTTAGTGTTTTTCTGAGTTGTATTTCATTATTACAATGCTAAGTGACCCTTAAAGGCGTTTTTAAAGTATAGTGTGTCATCCTGGAAAAGTTGAGACTAAGTGACCCTTAAAGGCATTTTAAAAGTATAGTGTGTCATCCTGGAAAAGTTGAGAATGAATGTTAATTATTCCACAACAAACATGTAAAGAATTTCTTTTTTTTCTTTTTTTTCTTTTACACCCAATTTGAGTCCTGTGACATGTTGAGTAATGATCACTGACTTCATACACCTACTGGTATCTCCTGTGCTCTGAAACAAACATAACTTCAAAGGAAGGGGAAAAATTAAATAACAGCAAAATCATTCCAAAGTCAATTTATAGAACATAAAACACATGGTAAATCTTGTCTGTTTTTTTCCTTTTAGGAAGTAAATGCACTTGAATGTGAGATTCAGTTGCTGAAAAATCTGCTGCATGAAAGAATTGTTCAGTATTACGGCTTCTTGAGAGATCCACCAGAGAGAACGCTCTCTATATTCATGGAATATATGCCTGGGGTAAGCAAGAGAGCCAGTCCGCTTCAGCCGTCGCTTCTAGGCAGCCTGGCGAGCCCCTGAGCAGAAGCTTTTGCAGAAGTGGCCACAGATATTAAAGAAATACACACGTTAAAAACAGTAGTCAAAGCTGGGTGCTGACAAGTGCTTAGAGCAGCCTGTCTTCTTTGTGGCTTGTTTGGTTTTGTACAAAAGTTCTTTGTAACACCTTTGTAAGGACAGTTATTATCATTAGTAAACTCTTGGGTCTTCCTTGTTTCTTTTTGCTGCACTTCTGCTTGTGGTGTTACGTAGGTACCATCTGGAGTGCTCAGTTATTTCAGGAAAACAAAAAGTAGCTAAAATGGGTGTGGGAATAAAGGGCATAGAGAAAGCAGTATTGGTGCCTGTTGGTGTGACACCTAGGTACATGCTGGACTGTTCTTCTACTGTTTTGTTAAGAAATATTATAAGGTTAGAAAGCGTAGATTTTCATTTTCTCACTAAGTGGAGTCAGCAAAGCTAAATAAAATGTGCTTGTATAAAAACATAGGCTCTGTATTTCGAATCATTATGGCATTCTACTCTACCGTGAGACTCCACAGAAGAACAGTGGTGTGTGTTTTGTTGTTGGTTTGTTGGGTTTTGTTTGTTGGTGGTTTTTTGTTTGTGTCTTTGTTTTTTTAGGTGAGCTCTGAGCTTTGTCTTGGGGGGCTTGAATTTGTCTGATGTAACTTCATGTGACAAGGCCAGGTTGTACAAAAATAGCTAGAAACCCATGAATTTTTGATTTATTGTTATTTTAAGTGAAGTCTTGCTTACTTGCTGGTTTTTACATGAAGCACTGTCCTTCAGCATCTGGTGTGTTTTTCTTGACAACCTTTTTTTTTTTTTTTCCCCCTGAGAATAAACTAACCAAGATAAGCAGGATATGTTTTGTCAAACTTGAGTATCACCATTTAACCATCAAAATAGTTGAGAGTGGTATTTGAATGAAAGTACTGCTGTTCTCTTTATCTGTACATCAGCTACTTGTCAGTTTTAAAGTTCATAGTTAACATTTCAGTATATGACTTCTCTGTCCAGCCTTTTTTTTTTTTGTCAAAACTTATATTTTTCTCAGTGGAGGTGAAAATATATGTATGCTTTTAAGTTGATCTAGAGAAGTATTGCAACTTTAAATATCTCCATTTCAGGCATAAATTTCATTCAAGTTCATCTGTAGTATTAGCCCACTTGTGAGTCTAGAAATGTTCAGTGTTTTGTACTTCTTGTTTGCAACAGGGTTCCATAAAAGACCAACTGAAATCCTATGGAGCACTCACAGAGAATGTGACTCGTAAATACACGCGGCAGATTTTGGAAGGCGTTCACTATTTGCACAGTAATATGATTGTCCATCGAGATATTAAAGGTAACGATAGGTCTGTGCATGGTTCAATGCTCTTTACTACACATTCCTTCCCAGTCTTGTGTGAAATGCTAAAATCTAATCAAGTTTGAAATGCCAAAATACTGACTTAAAATCAATGAGATTGCGTGTTTATTCTTGTCACTGTTGTAACCTGAGAGGAGGAAAAATAAGCATTTTTGTGATGTTCTAGCAGACTTCTGACAATGTTTCCCTAGTCTTTGTCTGCAAAACAACCATGATTAATTTCTTTCTGATTTTACTTTAATATTAATAGTGTTGAATATATCAAAGAATGATGTCATTACAAATAGAATGTGCAGAGAAATGCATCATGACTCAAGAGTTTATTTTTACTGTGTAGATAGAAGGAGGTTCCTTGCAAGTGCTGCAGAGCAAGTTACGAATATGTAGGGAGATGGTGATGAGCAAAATAAGTGTGAACACTGTGCTGTTGCATTCCCTAAAGCTTTTACACATCTTTTGCTTTTTATCATTAGTGCTTTGTTCCAAAAAAGGTTGAGATATCACAGTCAATGTGTATATGCTTATGCAGATAAGTGTTTTGAACAAATTCATAACATAGTTTCAGATTTTGCTTTAATATAGTATGAAGATATTTTCAGATGTGTGGAAACTTCTTTCACATTTCTGTTTATTTCCCTTGTATGGCACATTTCTTATTTTGTCAGGAATACTTTAGTGACTTGCACTTCCCAGAAAAGGCCTGGGATGTGAACCAGTGCATCCAATTCATTATTTTCTGAACCTCGGAGTAGAGTCACGGAAATGAGCAGAGAAAGTAAATTCTCTGGCTTGCTGATCTTGCATTATGTCACTCCATCCAAACTTTTGTTACCACTTTCCATACCAAAATGTTAACAGGCCTTTCAGGAATATAACACAGTGTTCCCTTCCTTGCAGGAGCAAATATTCTGCGAGATTCAGCAGGCAACGTGAAGCTCGGTGACTTTGGTGCCAGCAAGCGACTGCAGACTATCTGTCTCTCTGGTACGGGAATGAAGTCTGTCACAGGAACTCCATACTGGATGAGTCCAGAAGTTATTAGTGGAGAAGGGTACGGCAGAAAAGCAGACATCTGGTATGTTAAAAAAAACAATTTCTCTACTGAAAGGTGTCATTTCAGAACAGGCTCTTTTTCAACAGAGTGTAGGTGTCCATCATCTGAAGCTGGGGTGTTTCATTCTGGGGTTTGAGCGGAAGAATGTGGCACATGTGAGCGATGTCAGTCCTGTTCGGAGAGTACAACACTGAAATTTGGGAAATTCTCATTTGGCAATTCCTCAGCCCATCAATTTAGGGATCATAAGGGAATCCTTGGAATGGACCTTGCATGAGGTTAGGATTACCAGACTGTTTGTAAATCCTGGAGAGGTAGTGGGTAAAAGCAACATGTGGCTTTGCAGCTGCTTTGTAGAGTTAAGAGGACACTGGTTATCCGTGGTGTTTAGTCGCTCTCTGCTATTTCTTGTTCTCCTGGAAGGGCATGACTCTGTTGTAACCTGCTGTTTCACTTCTGCCTCTGTTTCAGGAGCGTAGGTTGTACAGTGGTAGAAATGCTCACTGAGAAGCCCCCGTGGGCAGAGTTCGAAGCAATGGCTGCCATCTTTAAAATTGCCACTCAGCCAACCAACCCCCAGCTACCGCCTCATGTCTCCGACCATGCTCGGGATTTCTTGAAACGGATTTTTATCGAGGCCAAGCTGCGACCTTTTGCAGATGAACTGCTAAGACACACGTTTGCACACTATCACTAACAGCCTGCCTCAACTCAGCTTGCATCTACTGCATTTGTTTTCTATTTGACTGCACTTTTATTTGTTTTTTTTTTTTACAAAAAAAGGAGAAAAAAAAGACAAGAGAGAGAATATTCTCTTGAATCTTTGTTTCACTTAGATTGTAAACAATCTAAATTTTGTATCTAAAATGAGAATCTTCTCTCCCCCCGCTCCCACCAGGGCTAGAACTTTTTGTTTCTATGATGTACTGATGTGGTTCATGTAGATAAAGCACTTTAGTACATACTTGTTCCTTATTTAAAGGGGAAAAAAAAATAAGACAAATGCTTGGACAGTCAGGAACTGTGTGGCTTTTTCTGACACCACTGACTGACTCAGGGTGCAGGGAAAAATAGACATGCAGCTAAAGGACAAGAAGATTACTGCTCTGTGATTCTTCTTTATATTGTTGGTACTTGTGGCAGAGAGTTCTAAGTTCTTGTTATAATTTAGCATTCTAATCAGTTTCTGGATTTTACAGTTTAAGATGGAACACACGGTTCTGAGAGCTAATGATAAAACCAGAAGAACTTGGAACTCTTTGTACAGCAGCGTGTCTAACCGGTACTTCTTTGTGACCAAAAGAAAATAATAAAGAAAAAGAACTCAACACTGATGTACTAGTTAGAGGTTTTGGTGTAGAACTATTGTATTATCTTCATAGGAAAATAATTACAGGTAAACGGATTATGGACCCAGACTCCTAGGAACTACCGTACTTCGAGGGGAACATTTCCGTAATAGACAAGGATCAGCTGTTGGATGTAGCTAGTGAGGAGAAGGACTCCTGCTGTATCTGCCAAAGAGAACTCTGTTGCATAAGCTCGGAGGGAGACAGTTATCTTAGATAAGAAAAAGTAGCAATGTTGAGAGTCAGTTCTCCTCCCCAGTCCCATGAATGGCTGGAGAGGGAAGGAAGGTGACAAGTCCTTGTGCAGTAGACGAGTTACTTAATTCAGAATGAGCTCTAAAACACCATGTTTTCAAAGCTGTTGAGAGGCGCTAGGGTGGAATGTATGTCAACATTAAGTGCCTGAATAATCTAAAATTCTTCCCATTATGCACTAGAAGAATTGTTTTATTAACACGGTTCAGTCAGCTGGGATGTGTTGAAAATTCCTGAAATAGTGCAACATCTTTTAACACCAGGAGAAAGATAAGAGTCCAGTTATATTTTTAATAAGGTGGCAGTGATAAATCCACCTCAACAAGGAGACACAGCACGAAAGGTTGTACAAAGAATAGACCAGAAGCGCAAAGAAAGCCCGCAGTTACGTAACATGAGCGTGATTACTCCAGCCTGATAATCCAGATGATTGGTGTTTGTCAGATTTCCAACTGTCATAAAATGTACGTTAATCGTTTTTTCCATTTCTGAAAGAGTATAATAATAGAAGAAAAGTAAAACTCTGCACTACTGCTTCCCAGCTGAGAGTCCAGGTACCGATCAGGTGCAGTGAACAGCTGACTTTTCACCACAGAAAAGTCAAACCCTTGTATTTTTGTAGACGAACACAACTTAAATAATTAAAAGGGCATCTGCAAATAAAACTATTGGACTACAGAACGGAAATCATATATATTGTTCTGGATGATTTGTTGCTTGCTTTGTAAAGGCAGAATGGGCTGGTTCTTGGCCACTCTGACAAGGCTCCAGAAGTTTTGCATCTTTAGAGGACTATCAGAATTATGAAGTGCATGGACGTAGAACAGTAAGCTTACCCATTCCCATGGCAGTTCACTCATAAGATTTCTAAATTTATTCTGCTAACTTACAAATTTTGTACCAGAACATAATCAGGAGTATGGATTTATCTCAATCACTTTACCTGTAGTAGAGTAAGAATGACTTTTTTGAGGCCAGCTCTCCCAAGACTTGAGAGTGGTGGCTTCCTCGGCTTACATGAGTATTTTACGAGGCTTTTAATTTTCTCAGTCAGGGTATACAACTGTGTGATGTTTTCTGAGCATGAGAAGAACTGGCCAGACCAGGGAAAGTTTAGAAGGTGGAAAGGAAAGTCAGCTTGTACTGACTTTTTTTTTGACTTCACTGTCTCTAGATAAAACCTATGAACGCAGCCTTTAAGATGAATAGGTATGTACTCTGCTGTAAAGGACCTTTGCTTTATAAGCAAAATTTAGTGACAGCACGGATGGGAAGTTTAATGTAGCGTCTAATAGTTTATGTACGTAATTTAAAGATCATATTATTGAAATGATTGATTTCAAATGAAAACCAGGGTGAAAATGTATATAAAAATCAGTAGTGGATCACGATCTCTGAAAAGGTAAGGAAATTTTATGTTACCAAAAAAGGACATTAAAGGGAAAATGTAACCAGGTTTATCTGTAGCATTCAGAACATTTAAAGAGACTATTCTAAAAAAGAAACTGCACTCTCTGAAGCTTGAAAATTTTCAGAATCTAGTTTTCTTATACTGTGTCCTTTTTGTGAGACAGTGCTGGCTCATGTATAATGTAGTATCGTGTCCTCGTTGTGCTTGTTAATTACTCAATAATCAAGTTTGCTGCTTTTCTGAAAAATAGCATTCAGTCATGACAATGGTAAGCATTTTGGAGCCAGGAGAAAACGAATTTGCAGAATGTCTTTTCCTTAATTCCTTTGATGTATCAGAAAGCTACCCATGTGAAGCCAGTGCTTCTTAAATCAGGATGGCGTTTGCCAGTTACAGTGATCCTAGTAAAATTTTATTATTTTAACCAAGCTTAGGCTTGAGCTGTTTTTATCACCATTTGGAGAATTTGTCTACTGACTTAAGCAACTTAGAGTAAATTAAATTAGATGATTGTTAATGTAAATGTTTTGAGCTAATTATGACACTAAATCAAACTTTTACCAAAACTTTTAAGATTCAGCTGGACAGGGTGCTGGGACTTGCTTGTCTAGACAGTGCTTTTGCCCAGAAAGGTTGGACCAGATGATCCTTGAGGTCCCTTCCAACCTGGTATTCTGTGATTCTGTGATAATATTTATCCCGTATTAGGGTAATATACTAAGCTAAGGTGTATTAAATAATGTAGTACCTCTGTATATGGTGTCTGCAAAACACTTCTGTTGACTGCTGGCGTGATACTGAACAAACCTGAGCTCTAGAATTTGAGAGGGTGCCCGGAGCGGTGTCCTTACAGCCCCACGGAAGGAGGCTTGCGGGGCCCAGATCCCTGCTCACGACTTCTAAGATCTTCCTAACGAAGATATCGGCGTTTTAGAATCATGAATGATTCTTAACTGAATCCAATTACTAGAAAATGCCAATGTAAGCAATACCGGTGCAGGGTTTTGCTTTACTCTAAATGCCACAATGAAGCAATGCTCTCAAGAAATAAAGATCGAGGTTCACAGTCAGTATATGTATTTTCAAAGCTAATGAATTTTATTATTCTGGTTGTTGCATGTATTAACTAGCAAAAGTGCAGCTACTTCTGTAGTATGGTTTTAATGGTGTAACAGCCCTGTTCGAGTGCGACTCAAAGCTTCAGTTGTGTTAGAGCAAGTTAGTTATTTTTAATTTGGGTGACAGAAATATCCATGCAAGGACTTAAAAAGGCATGGATGTAATATCTGCAAAGTTAAATCTGCATAGACTTTTTTTCTTGACGTTTTAAATATAGTCTGAAAATTTTAACTTGATTTGCAATTGGATTTGTAGCTAAACAGTCCTTTCAGTGTACCAAAATTAAAAGTTATTTGGTACTTTTTTTTAGCTGGTGCCTTTTTATCTATATGCCTTAATTTTCTTAATATTTGAACACCATGTTGAGATATGGCGTACAGTTCCATGTCACCAAAGTAGTCTTAGAGTATGGGGTTTTTTCAAAGTGTCCAAACCAGAATTTACCAAATTGCATTGAAAAGCGTGCTTTAGTTACAGCCTGCTACAGACATTTAAATTGAGAACTTTACATTTGGACACTTCCTGAAGGCTTCCTGTGCTATTACAAGTTTTATATTTGCATTTTGGAGATTGTACACTGCACATACCAGAAAAAGGACTTTCTGCACTCGCAGAAATACTATTAGAGATTTAGCTTTGTAGCTCTGGGTACTAGACTCTGAGTTTATTGTAGAGACTGCAGCAGAGTTCTTAATGGGTTTAAAATTATACTTGGTCCATCTGTACTGTATTAAAAGCTGTTTGCTTTCAATACACGAGAATATGATGTGTCTAAGCAAATCAACAGATTTCTCAGCAAAGCTAGCATTGTGGCCATTAAATTCGTTCCTGTGTCTCGTGGATAATCCTGATCCTGCCGTTGTCTTGACTGAAAGCCTCGTAGCAGCTGTAGGTAAGCACAGCACAGCACAGCAAGCCATCCTTTTGGGCAGCAGAGAGCACTGCAGCTTCAGAGACCTGAGCAAAATTGGTCAGATCTACAGTTATTTATAACCGAGTTTTCCTACTTTTTTAATCTTAAAAGTCTTTGTCACGCATATAGAAAAGCATAATTTGTGTGCTTGAATGTAAGTCCCCGTGGTGTTACTGGAAAAGCAAAAATATTTCTGCCAGTATCATTCTTCTCGCTGGTAACTTGCTGTCTTGTGGTAATGACAAGTCTGCAGTGTGAAACCACGTACAATTATTACCAAAGCTTTTCTATCCCCATATACATTTAGCCAAATGTGGTGTCTCCTGGGTTAGTGCTGTTACTTAGAGATACATATATATCCATCAGTAAGCTATTGCTGAATAAAGCAGGTACCAATAAAAAGTGGTAAGACACTGCCCGTATTTAAGAGATTTGGGTGTTTATAGTTGCTGTTCAGATGTGTAAAATTCATGCCAGCGTTAAAATGAAGAGTTTGCTTTTAAAACTCTTTTTGACTTAATCTTGTTGACAATCTAAAATTAATGCATAAGCTTGGTGACTAAATCTAGTGACTTTTATAGCCGGGTTTGCGCTTTGGAACATTTAAGGAACGCCGTGAAGATAAGTAGATTTGTGACCTGAGCTGCTCCGTGCTTCGTAGCGAGAACGCATCGGAGCTGCTGGGAAGCAGCCTGCCTGGCGTGACAGCCACACGTCACCCCCCGGCCTGGCGTGACAGCCTCGTGTGACAGCCTCCTGTCACCCCCTGCCCGGTGCCAGGGGGTCGAGGCTGCCTTCAGGAGGAGCCACAAACGCTCACCCAAGGGGGCAGGCAGCATTGCCAGGTTTCTGAATCGGAGTCCTCGGTCAGAAACAAGAGCTCCTTCCTCTTTTTATTTCCCCCACTTGGCCTACGTTCTTGGTTTTCCTTTCTAGTTGGCGTAACTTAAATACGGCAGAGGTGCGAGTTCCTGTACAGCTTTACCCCAGGGCCCCGTCACTTGAACCCAGGACGCTGCAGCTACTGGCTGGCTGGAGCAGCCCTTGGGGCTTTGCTAGCAATACACACGAGTACCCACGGCAGGGGTAGGGGGGATGGAAGAAATGGAATTTCTCACAGTTCAAAGCACCAACGCCAGCACGCTTTGGCTAGGTCTTAATTTTCATAAATGTTATTTTAAAGGGAGAGGAACTGGATTAAAACACATTCAAATTGTATCTCATGGTTCAGCCCTTGCGTTGAGTCCACGTGTGAGGATTGGAGGTCGGGGTCCGCTGTTGAGAGATTAGGAAAAGGATTCTCTCTGAGTTGAATACTCATGGGAAATATTTCAGAGGTTTTTCGAGGTGTTGGGGTTTTTTACCCCAAAAGTAGATGATCCTTTTCCCCAGAGGTTATACAATATGGATTTAAAAACAAGGATCGCATTTTGTTTTCTGAACAGGCATTAGATTGTTGGTTCCCTAGTGTTTGTTTCTCATTAATACCAGTAAAAAAGGTGGTGTCATCCTAAAATTGGAATGGTTTATTAAAACGTAGTGTCTGTCATCTCAGACCTCGCAGGAGTCCTGTAATGGAATATCACTGTAAATATGTGGAGGAGACTTAGATTAATTGGAACGTAGGCTTTTAGTTTTCATGAAGCTATGAATGAAAATTTGTAAATTTACTCGATCTAATGTACATTTTTGTGTAGCCATTAAATTCTCTATTTAATCTATCAGTTTCTCACTGTAAATGTTTTTACTCTCAGTTGAATGCTGGGCACAGTTTGTAATGTATGTACACAAACGTGTTTTTTTCTATCAACGTTGACTTTTTTGCACATTTTTGGAAATATTTAATTTGTACACTGATTTAATACTCTGACCAATTGTTGATGGGTGTATGAGAATCATGTGTGTGTGCAATGTACTACTGTCTGGATGTATGGGGTTTTTTATTACTTTTGAGATGTTGCTACCAGTAACTGCACTGCTGTTGGTGCTTTACATGGAATATCTTGTGTATAAAAAAAAAAAGATAAAAACAATTAAAAAATTAGCCTATGGTTATCTTGGTCAAGGAACTCGGGAGTTGAGCGTTGCTTACTAGTTCTGTTTGTCTAACAACCTTCCAAACTTAAAAACAAACCAACCCCCCTTGGAATCTTGGAATTCTGTGTATGCATTGAATGTGTGCGTGGGTGCGGGTGTGCGCGCGTATATCCCAGTAATCTTATTCCACAATTTCATTTCTACATTTTTATGAACTTGTTTTTTAAGGGTACTATGTTTAGTTAGAATAATTAAATATATAAGAGCTTTGAGAGATGATTTACTAGATAAATATATTTTCAGCTGGCTGATGTTCAAAATATTTTTTTAATTTTTTGTTTTTAACCATTCGAAATGTATTTGTATTTCCAAAATCAGACACGAATTGTACTTAGAAATATATTAAAACACTCTGTAGGGACAACAGTGTGATTTCTCTTTTAAGAATTTTGTGCTTTAGAACAATGCGAAACATCACGTCTTTTACCTGAATTTCCAATTGGCGCTTTTTTAATTATTTAAAATGTGCTTTGTGGAAGCCTCTATTTTTAATTATTTTAAAGCAGCTTCTCCGCCTTGGCCCCTTCTCTTTTCCCGCCGGTGCGCGC
>NW_009723285.1:0-7132 GCF_000703405.1 Apaloderma vittatum
AGGGAAGGGAAGGGAAGGGAAGGGAAAAGAGGAAATAACTACATCAGTCACAATGTTGTTGATTTTGGGGTTTGATTTTTTTTGGTTGTTTTTATTAGGAAGCTCCCTATTTAGCTTGGACTCTGATTTGTCCTTCTAATGAGACACTTTTTGGAATGCAGCATCCTCCGAACAACTGTGTTGTATTTTCATTCCAAAGACTGTTTTCTTCCAGATCCATCACTGTCTAAAACCCAGCCAAGATCAGAAATCTGAGATTTTTCCAAAGTTCTTATGGTCACTTCCTTTTGGCATTGTAGGAGCCAATCCCTTGGCATTTCTGAATCTTCTGGTAATGCCTTTCTGCATTCAAGGCGCCTAAAGAGCTTACATGCTGTTCCTCTGAAAAATGCAACCTCCTACTTTGTTTTTTTAACAAGCTACATCAAACGTTATGGAAGAAATCATCTTTTGCTTCCCACTAAACAGTTGTGACTGGGAACAGATATTACTTGGAATAGTTCACCTCAGGGAATATTTTTAAGAATCTGAATATTGTTATTAAAGATGGAGGAATAGTTCATTAATCTTTGGAGAATGTTTCTGTTAGGTATTAATACAGCATTATTGCAAATTTTGACCTTTGAACTAGTGCTTATTTTTGACCTATTTTGACCTACAGAATGCTTCGTCTTGCATTCAGACATGATGAATTGAAACGTTGTTTTATCCCTTGATCGTATGTTCTTTGCTGGGCAAAGGGACAATTTTTTTCTATAGACAAGAAATAAAAAGGAAGATATTAAAAAATGCACCAGGTCATCCATACCTTGTGGCTTTAAACTCTCACTCCAGCAGTGAAATAAACCCATCCACGTCAGAAGAAACCAATGAGGCTTGACAGCAAATCATTAAAGGAATGGTGGAGGGAGGAAATAATTCAAACTTTTGAACTCAAAAACACATTCTTAAAAAAATGTAAATATGCCTTTTTATCCCTAACCTCCCGCATCTAAATGGGATTCATTGTCATGCGATTTTGACCTGTTCCGATGCCAGAAAGTCTAATCAATGTTTGTACCATCCATTCAGAGGTAACTCCAAAAATACAACCACTGTTAAAAAGAAATGATACTAATGATTTGTCAGAGTTGTTATGAGCTAATACTCAAGTGGGAAGTTGAGGTCACTGTAATTCTGGATGTCATTTCTTAAAAAGGAGACATAAAAGACACCTTGACAAGTTGTCATTAAAGATTTCATGGCAATATCTGTAAGTGCTGGGATGCCTACTCTGTTGCCGTGGCAAAATTCACATTCAGATGATTACATTTTGCCTACTACACTCAACCTGCATTTTCAATTTCATATGTCATTCTTCCTCTCATCTTAAATTACTGTATAGTGCTGCTGTGCATTATTAAACAGTTGCCACATTTCACCTCGATGGATCTTGCATTTAAATGACGGATTTACAAAGTCTATGCTACTTTGTTAGGTTTGCCTGTACAGCTGCTTGAGTTTTTTCCAAGAAAAAAAGTTTTCCTTCAGAAAAAGACTTGAAAAGATACTGGTTTTCATTAAAAGCTGTCAATTCTTTTTCTTTCATTTTTTTTCCTCAGAGGTTTCTGGCTTTCTGAATTGAAAATGGCATTAAGTAGATGTATATAAAATAAATGGTGTTAATAATCACTGTTATTATTAAGAAAAAAAGAAAAAGGTTTGCCAATTAAATACTACAAATTATTTTAACACTATTTTAGACATCTGGGGGTTTTTTATTTTGTCATGAACTGAAAAAAAAAATTGAAAAATGAATCAATTTCAAATAATTGAGGATGAAATCAATGCCATAACTGAAAATGCCATAGTAAACTTAGTTTCCAGTAAGTTCTTTTCATGCATCCCCTTTCGAAACTTGCAAAGTACTGTACCATTCAGGAAGAAAAACTACCTTTAATTCTCTTTCTCTGTGGATGTGTACATAAAATGAAACGCAAGTGCATTTTGTTTTTCAGATTAGAAACTCAATGACACGAAGATCACTGCTCCATGAAATTAAGCACATCGTGGGCAGGCTAGAGAAATGTTCCTAAAAAGATACAGCATTAGAATCTGTCCCAAGGAGTATACAGTGGCTGTCTAGGGGGTTTGAAGAAATGGAGAACTTAGTTTTGGGCAATGAAATAAGAAAATATATATGTAAGAGAAATGTTGAAGGGAGATACTGGTGAGAGGCAATACCTGATGATACCTATTGTGCTTCAGCTACTGTTCAGCAGTGAGAAATGAAGACCTTAAACTGATTGGCCCAGACAGGGAAACCATCTCAGTTGGTGTGTGTTGTGTTATCTTGAGGATATAACAATCCCTGAATGCAAAATTAGAGCAGTCAACATACGCAGAAGAGAACTTAGACTATTTTAAGACGTGTGGAAATATCCCTAAGGACACAGATTCCCTAGAAGAGTTTAAAAAGTCTTAAAGCTTCTCTTTTTATCTACAGACAGCTTCATAAAGTCAGCTGCTAAAATGTGTTAAAATAACCTGCGTTGTAGAGTCCTTTTAGAAACAGTATGTTTCTCAGGATTAGACTTCTAACCTGTTTTGAACATCTCACTTAAAGGTTGATATCCTCTATGACTCCAAGTATTGACTGCAGAGGGAGCCTTTGGCAGAGGAAAGCCAATGTTATTAAATACCATACATTTAAAAGACATAGCTGCATCCCACTTTAAAAACCAGAAAAAGTTTCCTTTATATTTGTTAAGACCTTAGCCTCCTTGGCTGACCGTAAACAGTTTTTTTCAGCTCTGAGGGCAGACAAGATTCTGCCTTCTGGATTTTGCATAGATGTGTCCTGGGTATTCATAAGGCATCAGGAGCTACATATCACTGATGTAGAAAAAGAGAGGTCTCCCTTCACCATCTGTGATGCATCCAACCTATGTTTTAAAGGAAAGCTGAGATTGCAGTCAAACAATCTGGTTCAATGAGCTGGGGCTCCAAGTGAAACATCTGGGATAAAATCAGCAGTAAACGTGTTAAAGTTGGAAGAAACCACCACCCTTTGGCATATGTACCACACCGTGTAACAGGTCCCTCATCACGTGGTGCAAAAGAGAAATCGGCAAGGTTTCAACCAGAACAGTAATTTCAGAAGGAAGAGTAGTTAATGAAATTCTCTTTCCAGCCAGGTACCAGTAGTCATTTAGGAATAATCTCAAAACTTTTTTTCTTTTTTTTTCTTTTTTTAAATTTGAACTGAATTAAGAGAAAATGCCTCATAAATTAAAGCTGAAAAGCTGGTATCCATCAATTGTGGTGCTCCAATTGTGCGTGTCATCCCACCACGTTTCAGTTATGGCAATTATATCACAGTTTTTCATCCCTACAATGGCCTCCAGTTCCTCCTGTTTGTTACCCATGCTGCGTGCATTAGTGTAGATGCATCTCAGCCAGGTCACCTTTTGGATGGGAGAAGCCCTAACACCTTCCTGATGATACTCAGATGTTTCCATAGTAACCATCCTCTCAACAACCCTTGTGTTCTGCCTGCAACTTGGTATTACATTTTGATCCCATGCTACTTTACAAGATTGTATGATCCTGTTACTACTACATTCCTCCCCCACAAGCACTGCCATGTTACATTCTTGCTCCTTTTCAGTGGTCCTGGTTTTGCCTACACCCCCTTCCATACCTAGTTTAAAGCTCTCTCTATGAGCCCTGCCAACTCCCTTCCCAAAACCCTTTTCCCTCTGTGGGATAGGCTATTTCCACACATTTCCAACAGACCTGGCCTTTTGTAGATCCAGATGCTGTCAAAAAACCCAAACCCCTGCCGGACACACCAGGCTCGGAGCCAGGTATTAATCCGCTGGTACCGCCTGCCTAATCCCTCATCTTTCCCCTCAGCTGGAGGGATAGCAGAGAACACGACCTGTGCTCCTGAACCCTTAATCAGGAGCCCCAAGGCTCTGAAGTCCTTCTTCATAGTCCCTGGAGTGATTCTTCCTCATTTGTCACTGCCTATCTGAAACAACAAAAGGGTGTAATAGTCTGAGGGCCGCACTAGGGAAGGAAGCTTCTTCCTTACATCTTTAACTCTGACCCCTGGGAGGCAACAGACCTCCCTGTGCACCAGGTCCACTCTGCATATCAGGCCTTCTGCTCCCTTAAGCAGTGAGTCACCAATGACAATGACCCATCTTTTATTCTTTACTGATGAGGTTTTAATGCCAACGGCAGTCTGATTCTGCTTTGGTGACACCTCCAAGCAGGCAGAACCATCGTCCTCACTGCTGTCCATTTCCCCATGCAGAGCACTGTACCTGTTCTGCAGGGACACCTAGGGGGGTGGGGGAATCGCCAGGCAGCTGTGCTTGCCACGACGAGCAGGGACCTTGTGCCATTGGCCCCTGTCCCCTAATTCCTCACACTCCCTGATCCCTTTTAACCTCCCCACTTCTTCTTTCAGCTCTGCCACAACCACATTATGGAAGCTGTCAATTTCCTTCTCACTTTCCCTAATTTTTCTTAACCTACTCACCTCCTCTCTGAGCTCCAACACTTCATTCTGGAGCTCCACCACCCGGCTTAGCAGGTCATCAACCTGCTCGCACCTCACACAGCCATCCTCAGGATTGCTCCCAGCTACCAGAGAAAAGCTGTGACATTCCTCACAAGCGGTGACTTGAACACCAACATCCCTTTGAGCACAGTTCTCCTCCTCCGAGATGCTACCATGGCTCCTTGATAAGGTGAAGCACTTCAAATCCCAGTTCCCCCCTCGTTGGGCAGGAACAATAGGCTGGATTGTCTCCTTTCCCGCGGGGCACCGACAGTCTGCCTCGTTCCCAGTGGGCAACGACCAGTCTTTGCCCTCCCTGAGGCTGTTTATAGCCCAGGGAACCGCGGGAGTGCTGGCTCTGCCCCAGCTGGCTCTCCCAGCCACCCACCTATGCTGTCTCCGCCTCCCAGACCGGCAGAGCTGATCCCGACTAGAAAAAGCCCCAGAAAGAGCTTTTCTTTGGCTTTTTTTCAGTAGCAGCTCCCCTCCAGTCGCAGACTCACCTGGTCTGAAGTGGGTCTTCCACAGATGGACCCATTGATATAAGCCCATTAAAAGAGACCACTGTGACAAGATAGATAAGGAACATTTCCCCCAAAAAATCCTACAGGTGATGTAATGTTGCAAGCAGTGGGACACTGCAGAGAAGAAGCAAAATCTGCAGTGACACAGATGCTCAGGGGACTTGCTTCTAAGATTCCCATTTTATCTTTAACTACAAAGGCAAGATGGTCCCTTCTGTTCAGTGAAGATGTTCCAGAGGAGGGTTGCCATGGCAGAGGCACATCAAGTGTCCCAGCCCCCAGCCTGTCTGCTCCTATTTCCACCCACTCGCCCATCTGGGCAGGCTGCAGCCAAGGTGTGATGCCTCAGGGCCCAGCACAGAATTCTGGCCTGGGCAATCGGTGGTTGCATTTCTCATCATCCCCTGCATTAAGGGATCCAGACACACCCTGTGAGTCCTGATTTTTCCACCTTGAATTTCGCCCTGGCCATCTTCCACTTGGGACTACAGTTCTGTTAAATCTGATTCCCTCCCAGGGTTGGGATTGATCCACACAGGACTTTTTTTTGGCAGCACAAAGGAACCTGTTCTTTGGTCAAATCCTATACCCAGAAAAAATGAGAGTAAAACTCCTTTTTCCTTTCTAAAGCTTTTCAAATTAACCTCGTACGCATATGGCAGCAGGGCATGAGAAAAGTCAATGAGCACCCTTGTCACATGGCAAAGAGGGAGGGCTAGAGTTAACTCAGCTTCTTTCAGGAGCAATTCTTCCGAGACTTGAGTCAGGACTGAATCCGTATTCTAGCTTCATCCTTGAAGGAATCTTACCTATTTCTGGTGGCTTCACTTCAGAAGAAATGTAAAACCAGTCTTCTGGCTAAATTTCAGTTTGGATAATTGCATTTTGCTCTCATAAATTCCTTTATTAGTTTCAAAGAGAGGAAATTACTCTCTGCTTACCCTTCCAAGGTTATATGGTAGTGTCAGTAGAAATGAAATGGGCCAACCTACCCGAGAGGTGGCTGAATTTTAATGGAGGATGAAATTTCCCCTGTAGAGTACGTATTTTGTGCAGGGAACTTCAGTCACATCCAGCCTACGTGAAAGATGGAGAGCTATTACCATCTTTCTGAAACCTTACAACTCTCAGCCTGTGATATAGCCCCCTCAGCCTCACTCTCATGTATCAGACTGTCTCTCTGACAGCCCTTCTGAAATGGCTTAATAAAGCCTTATTCTTAACTCCTCATTTTCCCGTTGGAAGTTTCCTTGCTTCTTCCTTTTTTTTATCACCAGTCCTCTTCAAGGTACAATCTCACACCAGGGCAGCCTTCTCCTGTTATCATCGACTGACATCCAGGTTAGATGCAAGACTGCTTGGCTCTGCCTCTATCATGTCTCGAGGAGTCAGGCTTTTGCGTAAAAGCTAAACATCTTGTCATTGACCTGCACACCCCGTTCTGCATGTCTGTGTGGTTCCATCCAGTCTTGACTCTGCTTGTGACAAGCTGCGGTTCCCAATTTCTTTCCTTTTTAGTATGATCCTTCTAGAGCTTGACTGTGGAAATTATGCTTTTAGTTATCTGCATACTTACATCTTTCTGATGCAAGCTGATTTTTCCCCTCTGTACCAAATCCTGTATCTTTATACTGTGTCTTAGACATCAAATCCATCACAAGAATCATTGAATCATCGAATCACAGAATCATGGAATCAGTCATAGCATGTTGGGGGTTGGAAGGGACCTTGAGAGATCATACAGCCCAACCCCCTGCCAGAGCAAGCCACACAGGAACGCGTCCAGGTGGGGTTTGAAAGTCTCCAGAGCAGGAGACTCCACACCCTCTCTGGGCAGCCTGGGCCAGGACTCCGGCACCTGGACGGGGAAGAAGTTTCTCCTCATGTTGAGGAAGAACTTCCTATGTTCTAACTTAAACCCATTATTCCTTGTCCTATTGCTGGGCACCACTGAGAAGAGATTGTCCCCTTCCCCTTGACCCCCATCCCTCAGATATTTCTCTACGTTAACAAAGTCCTGTCTCATTTCAAGGCTAAACAGCCCCAGGTCTCTCAG
>NW_009723286.1:0-24785 GCF_000703405.1 Apaloderma vittatum
AGCACTGATCCCTGGGGAACCCCACTGGCCATTTAGGCCCTCAGCTTTTGAAAGGCAATTGCCAAATGATGCCAATGCCAATAAGAGTGTCACTTCAAAATAAAATTACCCCCCATCTGGTTGGGAATATAGCCTTTTAATTTTTTTTTGGAGAGGGAAAGGAAGTTGCAGAAGAGTAAAAATTAAGAATGTAGACATTAAGGAGAAGGTACAGGTGGGCAAGGCTAAGACAGAAAGAAAGTCTGTGGTTACAAGGTGGAAATATGAGTGCCCAGCATGGCAAAGGGGCCAGAATGTGTAGGAAGAGATACACAGATGTGACGGGAAAGAGAATTGGGGGTTGGGGCACTCTGCTGCTTATGCTGAGAGCTCTGAGAGGGTGATTCTTCATGTAACAGTGATGCAGAGACTGGGAGGAGGGACTAGTTCTGGGGACTAGTTCAAAGCTTCCACTGACATTCATTTCTTTAACTGAAATTGTAAAGAGACACCGTCTGTGTGTGAAGATCTGAGAGTCAGATCCTGCTTCTAACCTTTTTGGGACCTGAGGTACATAATTATACAAATAAAACATCCCTTAAGTGTGCGTAACCCTAGGAAGCAGGTTGGCAGATGGCTTCAATTCTGCCATTGTCAGACTAGTAGCTGTTTAACTTGGCAATTTCAGTATTTGCAGTGCACTGTTCACTCCCTCCTTTTACCACTGAATATATTACAGTGTCTTTCATCTGTCAGTCATTGTAGGAAATTGAGCCAGTTTCAGTAAAGACTGGAAGTTGCTTTCGTGATGTAGATACATCATTTTCCCCAAACCACGTTTCATAGTCTTGAGTCTATTCTACGCACACACGAGAAACACCCTGTAAACAGCACTTTTTATGCTAAAGTTTACAATTATAGGAAATTTATGTGCAGTTACTCCCCACAACTGCATCATCAGCTGTCATGGGCTGAGTTGCACAAAACCAGTGGGTCAGTCACTTCTATGAGCTCTTCACTATTTTGAGTAATCCTGAGAATGTAATGTAACCAAGGTTGTATAATTTACTGAAAGGCTTGTTTCTCAAAAAGCATTTTAGTGGCCATTTTTTTCACACACTGGATTCCATTTTAGTGTGAGTATTCATAGAATTCACAGAATTATTCAGGTTGGAAAAGACCCTCGGGATCGAGTCCAACCACAAACCCCACTCTGCAAAGCTCACCCTAAACCATCTCCCCCAACCCCACATCTCAACAACTTTTAAACCCTCCCAGGGATGGGAACTCAACCCCCTCCCTGGGCAGCCTGTGCCAGTGCCTGACTACTCTTGCTGTGAAAATAATTTTCCTCATGTCCAGTGTAACCCTCCCCTGTTGCAGTTTGAAGCTGTTCCCTCTTGTTCTGTTGCTGATTATCTGTGAGAGGAGCCCAGCCCCAACCTCTCTACAGCGTCCTGTCAGGCAGTTGTAGGGAGTGAGGAGGGCTCCCCTCAGCCTCCTCTTCCTCCAACTCAACAGCCCCAGCTCCTCCAGTCGCTCTTCATTGGATTTGTTCTCCAGGCTCTTCCCCAGCTCCATCGCCCTCCTCTGCACTCGCTCCAGCACCTCGAGATCTCCCTTGTATTGAGGTGCCCAAAACTGGACACAGTAATTTCAGACAAAATCTGAAGTAATTTACATTTTTAAGCTAAGTTGTCTATTCCAGGATCTGAAAGGTTGTCAGGTTGACAACAAGAAGAATCAAAGTATTAGGAAATGCCTATTAATAAATGTAAACTTTATATTAGGGCTTTAGTTTTGTTGGTAGCTCTACTTAAAACAGCAAAATTTTGCATGCACAAAGTAGCATCTGCAATTAATAAAGATCCTTTGGAAATGGAAGCTGTGTAGATGTGGCTGTGTATTGGAGTTTTAAGAAGTCGGAGATGTATTCTGCAAATTTAAACAACCCTTCTTCTTCTTCTTTCCCGCAGTGTACACAACTATACCCCCAAGGTTGGAGAGATTGATACGAGGAGAGCCATTCGTCAGGCCTTTGATGTTTGGCAGAGAGTGACACCACTTACCTTTGAAGAGGTCCCATACCATGAAATTAAAAATGACAGGAAGGAGGCAGATATTATGATATTTTTTGCTTCTGGTTTCCATGGAGACAGCTCTCCGTTTGATGGAGAAGGTGGATTCTTAGCTCACGCTTACTTTCCTGGACCAGGAATAGGAGGAGATACTCACTTCGATTCAGATGAGCCGTGGACCCTGGGAAATTCCAACCATGATGGTAAGACTTGCAGGTCGTTTCTCAGAACAAAGATAAGTTGGACGTAGACGCACGGACAGATGTTGAGCTGGAAAGTAGTTGATTAGTGGAGCTTTGGCCTCCTGTACAATGGTTCAGATGTTTTCTAAAACATATATTCTATCTTAAACGGGTAAATATTAGTAGGTTTGTGACTCCTTATGCCTCAGTGCACGTGTGTGAGTGTTGAGGAGCGCACAGAAGCGTGTGGCTGCTGGCTCTTTAAATCTCAAGATTTGGACCCAAGTTGCTGCAGAAACTACGGCTCTGGGAGGGGAAAGTTGAGCAGGAGAGTGTTGAAATGTAAACTCCCTGTCTTGTGGAATTCTTAACAAGTATAAAAAGTTAGTTGTAACGATGAATAGAAAGTTGAGAGAGTGAAAACATTTGAATATCAGGTCATTTTGATCCTTTGCCCCCCTCCGCAGTCTGAGTAAGGTCGTGGTTCCTCCCATCAGAGGTTGGGGCTGGCTCATTTAGTGAGGAGGGCTGATGGTTAGGACAAGTGTTTATGTGATAGTAAGCAATGAAGAGTTTCTGCCTCTTTCTAGCTTTATCTTACTCTCTAATTGCAAAGAGCACTTTCTGATCTATTTTCAAACCTTTGATTGGGGATGATGACGACTTGTAAAAAGTTTAAGTTAGAACTTAGGTAAGAATTTTACAGTGGCCTCATGAAATATCACTCCAATTGCCCCAGTTTTAGTGATTTGGGAAGGACGTGTCTTTAAACCTTCAGAGAGTCAAAATCACATTTTGAGGCATTTTGTAAGGATTAGAAGCTTACTTGGAATGTAAATATGGCTTGGATTTTAACCTTTATAAAAACATATTAGTGGTGTTGTGGCCATGATGTCTAAGGACATGTGCAGAGGTAAATGTCTTTCATTAGACCAAACTGTAGCTTGAAAAAGAGAAAAGCTTTCAGGCATGCCAGCTGCCTTCAGGCCTGACCTAAAAGTGACAGTTTCCTGTCAGAGTGGAATGCAAATTGAGAAAATCTCTCAGAATTTTGAGTCGGTATCTATCAGATCATCTTTGAGAGGAAACGGAGCTGGCAAGTTCAATGTGGGAATGCTAATTTGAAGGAAAGCTGAAATGATACGATCCTTGTCTCCTCATGGAAAGAGGAGTAATGTTTCCTGGCATTTTAAAATAAGATTAGATGCAGGCAGAGAAGGAGAGACGTTACAGCGTGTGGGATGCGGAGAGGGGATAGTGTGGTGAGTTTGGGAGGTCGTGGTGTGGCAGAGAAGTGGTGCCTTCCTTTTATTTCTAGATTTGTCAGTTTATAGGTTTCCCTTGAGGATCAGAATTGACGAGCAGAGGCCGGGTGATTACCTTGGGAGAGCTGCTTTTGCCGTGGTCGGGCAGGCTTGTGCTGTGTGAGGGGTCTCTGAGAGGTCGGTCTGGTCTCAGGAGTTATTTAATCTCAGGTCTGGGCTGCGAGGGTGGTTTATGCTCAGGATCTGACTTCCCAGGTAAGCGCATATCTGAGACCTGGGAGTGCTGGTGTCTGGGATAGAAGGTCCTTACAGGAAGGTGGAAGGGAAGGTTTCGACAAGTTATACTTGTTCTTCTCCTTTCTCTTCCTTCTGGTGATGAACGCAGCAGGGTTGGGAGGCAGCTTAAAGACTGGCAGGGGTGGCTCTGGGGAAAATTTTCCGCTGGGTAGGGTGTTCTAACGCAAATTATCACTTTTTTGAGGGTTTTTTTTTTTGGTCAGTTTTTAGGATGGTGTTTGAGAGCAATGTGTACAATGAGTAGAGGATCTTTTTTTAATAAAAGCCATTTCTTATGCAGCAGCCATGTGGCTCTTTCAAAAACATGATGTATTTCTCTCATGTTCTAAGTCATGAGTAGTGTCTTCAAAGTGCATGTAATCAGTATTTGAGGAGTTGCTGCGCACTCTGAGTGTGAAAATTGGTAGAAAAGTTGAGATTTCCATTCTGGACGATAAATGACTTTGCATTTGGTTTCAAATAAACGAGCTGCCTAGACTGGGTGGCATGGTTATCCAAAAACGCTTTTACAAGGATCACCAGTGAGGAGGTTGAGCATGGTGGGGGCATATTTGTCCCCTCCACCTGAGGGAAACACTGTCGATAGCACATTTCGTATGTTGAAGGGTGGCAGGGCTAAGACATTAATCAGAACATTATAGATGTGGTTAGTTTGGTTTTACCTGTGTTCTTAGCCTTGCTATGCAAATGTGAAAGTGCCTTGTCTCCTCGCTGGATGATCCAGGCATTTTTAGGAGTTTTTTTGCTTGTGTTTCTCTATTTCATGTCATTGGAGCTCTCACTAACTCCAGGTTCTCACCTCTAATGTGTTTTACAGTGAAGTGCTGTTAGCAGATCTTTAAGAGTTTCCTCTTGTTCAGGGGATTCCTGGCCTTTCCTCAGTTCACTGCCTTTTTTCCTTGGAGATAAGATATTAATGAGGACAATAATGTCTTTTTAACAGGAAGTGTGTCTTCATGTCCTTATGTGTTATGGTCTAATGGGGTGGTTCAGTCTGGAACTGAAGAAGTCTCTTAGTGAAAGAATAAAAGCACTACGCCGGTAGATCAGCAGCAGAGCTCTCATTTATTCAGGTGAAAAAAAAAAAAAGGAACTGTTTTGGCCGTTCAACATCCGTTCAGTGATTATAGGAGTCTTAAAATAGCCACGAAGTAACTTCACATAAACGTGCAAGATACCACCGTGTGAAACATTCCATTCTTGCCAAGAACGTGTGTTAGTTGAAGGAAAGACTTGAACGATGTGCTTCAAAGCTCTCTCAGCCTTGCAAAGATTGTAAAGGTGAGTGTCTGGTCAACAGAGCAGGGTGCTGAAACCAATGGTGTAGGTCCTCAGAGTGTTTGGCTGATCCATTTAGCCCATATAGTTTTGTTACAAACCATTTCGATCTGAAGCTTTGCTTCTCTTGGTCTACACTCGTCTCACTGTGTGGTGGCACCGAAAGAGTTTCAGCAAGTCCCTGTTTGGATGCAGCTGTCACCTCACAGAAGAATTGTTTTGGAGTCTCATTAGCGTTTGTACACGGGTAAAGGTGAATCATTTCATGTGAAGTCTTAACCAGTCAGAAAAAAAAGGAAGATTTAGAGAGACCTTTCTATGAGAACAGCCATCTCTGATTTGTATGTGGAGAATGTGGTGTATCTTGCTGATGAAAGGTTCTATCTTGTGAAGGTACCTTGGGGTAATCCGCTAAGTTTCATCAGCAATTTTGTCACACTAGCTAGTGGATAGCTAGTTGGGATTTATATGCCTGCTATAATTTTGCATGGTCATTATTATATTGATTTTGCCCTTTGCGGATGGCATGACCATTACCATGTCCCTTAAAATTATTGGTATAATCGTAATAGCTGTGATGCCGGTTTTTATCTTTCTGAGACCGTGGTAATAGGGGCATGTGTGCCAACACTTCTGTTACCTTCTGCCGTGAAGAATGATCCTGCACAGGCTTTCAGAGTGAATGCCAAGTTTCCTTTCCCCTGGAGATCAGTTATAATTTCACTCATGCATACAATTCCTTTAGCCAAGTAATACTGTACTTTCCGTTCATAATTAATGATTTCTCATCTTAATTGTGTTGCCTTCTCTAAAATACCCATATGCAAGCTGTGGGAGATTAATTTAAATAATATTACGGTGAGGATGTGGAAAACCAGGTATGAACTCCTGGAGCAGTCCTTATTAACTGGGATTATGGGATGCAGGATCCATCTGGTAGGTTTTCAGATGAGAATGTCGGTGGGAGCACCTAGAAGTGCAAAGCAGAACACTGGAATTTGGAAGGAACAGTGCAAATCGGAGAAGTGATGTGGCAAACAGGATGCGACTGAGGAAGAGGAGGAGTGTGTTTTTACATTTAGAGAGAAACTGTCTGCACAGCCACATGGTGAGGAGCTACTGGCGTGGTCACCGCTGCCGGGACTTACCTTTCGTTTTTCAAAGGAAACAAAGACAACTCTTGGCCTTCAGCTTATCCCAGATTTGTAGGAGGAAGGGCTTGCTCTGCCTTATTAGGCTTTGACGTCCGGGCACTTGGAGGTGTTTGAAGCTGGTTTTGAAGTCGTTAGTTCATTGTGTGTAGCCGCTGCCAGACCAAGTGGCCCCTGTTGGCTGCTTAGACCCAGCGTTTGGTCACCGAGCTGGCTGGCGATGCAGGCAGGCTCAGCGTCCCCGCTGCTTGTGTTACCATGAGGGACACCAAAGGTGGCTTTGCTCTACTTTTTCCAGGTCTTGGGTGCTTTTTTTGACTCAAAATGTGTTGTAGAAGCAGCCAAGCAAACGTTAAGTTGCTCATCTGAAGGCTCAGAGCTGCTGACGTACGTTGCTCGCTGTAGGCAGCAAAGCCTGTGCCTGAGAGAGAGTCAGCAGGCTTGGCCCTGCTGGGATCTGTCTCCTTGGCTGCTCAGTACTTGGCTCAAGCACAGAGGTACCACATGAAATCCATTATTAACTGGCCAAATCAAGTATTTCCTAGCCTTTATATGAAAATAATAATTATATATGTATGTAGCTCCAACAACATTTGAAAAGGCATCTAGGGTGGCTGAAAGTGAGTTGTGTCAGTTTAAGTACCCATTTCACGTGACTGCTCTTATACCCCTCTGCCAATTCAAACTTTTTTTTAAATCCAGATTTATTACAGGAAATAAACTTTAATCTCCAGTTTAACATTGTAAATAGTGCAACGGTGATACTTCCTATCCGTCTTCCTGTGCAATCCAGATTTCATTCCGAAGTGTCTGTGTGTCAGGCACCACACTGCCCAGGAAATGCACTGAAGCAGTGGTAGAAGGCTTCAAGTGGAGCAGGATTGATTTAGGGAAGGCCTTCAGAGAGCCCTTTTAATACTAAAGCAAGATAAGTACTGAGGGATCCCTGCCCTGCCCCAGGGATCCAGGACGAGAATTCTTTTCTTCCCGCATGCGCAGAGCTGAGCTCTGAGAGCCTCCCTGCCACCTGCTTGCTGTGTGGTGCTGTAAGCGGAGGTGTGCTCAAGGGCAGCTGCTTCAGCTTCTTTGGGAAATGACCCCAGCTGGCAAGGTATTCCCGTCGCGACTCTAGCGTTAACTCATACTTCGCATCCAGTTGGATCATTTTGCGGTTCGCAGGATTCATCTTCCAGGTACTCTTCCACGCGGTTGCAGATTCTCACCCGTGTCGCCTTCTCTTTGTAAATGTAGGATTATCACTGTGACTGCTCTTTAGATGTTGGCAAGAAAAGCTGAGCTTTCCTAACAGCAAGTAAACAAATATTATAGTCATTACAACAAACGTGTCCCTGTATATCTTGGTGGGTTCCTCCAGAAGCTTTTTTGGAAAGTTTCTTGTTCAGGGCTTCTGAGGAAAAGCCAAGTAGACGCAAGACACTGCCAGAACCCACACATGAGACCTCAGGGGTGGCTTTCAGTGCCAAATCAGTGCAGGGGCTTCTGCAGAAGTTCTAGAAGAAAAGGGCCTGAACCTCCTTCTGTGGAGGCTTCTGTTAGCCACAGAGGAGAGGAACTGGACAGATTTTTCCCTGTGATTTCACCACAAGGATTCTCATTGTTTCAGTGGGCAACAGAGCAAGCACTCCTGAAGCCACCATCTGGACGTCGCGTATGTTCAGGAGCCTGAGCAGGTTTTTCAGGATGGCCAAATGCTGTCTAAGCTGACTAACGTGAACGTTCAGCAAGGATCTCAAGGAGAAAGTTTTGATTAGAGTAGGTAATTTTGGAGGAGAGCCTGACTGACAGCCAGCGAGCGTGACAGCTCGCTTTGCCTGTTGGTGAGGGGCCTGCACAGCTCTGAGCTGACATTTAATCTGCCAGTTAGCGTGTGCAGTGTGGGATCTTCTCTGGAGATTTACTGCTCTCTATCCTGGCGGTATTAATATTGCAAACTTTCTTGAACCTTTCGACATTTGTATCCCCCTTTGTAAAGATGGCATCCTCTCACCTCTACATTAACGCTGGAATTCAGCTGCACAGAGGCATTTAGCCGAGCTTTGAGAGAGAGCTACTCTCCTATCACAGCTTGAACTGCTCTTGTTAAGAAATCAGATGTGCCAAATTAATTTGAGCTTGAACGTGAATGTCCTGATAGTTTTTATTCCTGCTATAAGTACAGAGTTCTTAAAATTGCCCAGACCAGTGCAATTGTCTCTGCTTGGAGTCTGTCCCATTTAGATCACTGACCCATTTGGTCCATCTCGGGTGTCTTACATCTGCATACGTGAAGGTGCTCACTTGTCTTGAATGCCCTAGAAGCCATTAAAGATCCAATACAGAAGGTTTCTTCTCTAAAAATGCAGGCACTGAGCACTGTCATTATACTTTAGGGACTGTGTCTAGCTAAGACAGGTTCTTCTTCTGTGGACTGTCTCAAGCAGTAGGTGTATGGCTTTCCCAGATTCCTGCATCTTAGAGAGGTGAGTGTCTTTCAAAGCCCTGAGTAATTTGACCTTGAAGGAGAAACAGAATTCAAGAGCAAAATTCAGTTTTCCATCCCAGATTCTGGCACTTAGTTTGCAGACTAGAGCTCTAGGTCTCCAGTCAGGCGCTTTAGGTCTCCACTCGGTTTGAATTCCTGCACAAGGGATTGTGCACATGTGTCTTGGGTTACAATATGTAACCAAAAATGTGTAATTCTATTTTCATCTGTTGAAACTGGTTGGAAGATATTTTCATTTCTTGTAACTCCAGGGGCAGGTGCTTTCTGTTAATGGGTAATCATGGGTTAATGAAGGGGCAGCAGCGAGGCTGCCCCGGGCCTAAAGCCAGGGCCAGCTCAGCCTCGTGGAAGCGCCGGGAGGAGCTGTGGCCATTTTTCGCCTTAGGAGGACTGGACTCTGTCCTGTCGCCACCAGACCCCTCTACCGGATTATCTGTACTCCAGCGGAGCCGCATCTGCCACTCCAGGAGAACTTTTAATTCGGAGTTATTCTGGACTTTTTTTCCCAAAAGCTAGGTTGTAATCTGACTCTGTTGGAGGTTCTGGGATTATTTGTTTCTTGTTGTTCTTTTCTCTGTATCATTACCTTTGTAGTTTGCAATATTCTCAGTAAAGAACTGGTATTCCTATCCCCATATCTTTGTCTGAAAGCCCCATAATTTCAAAGGTATAGCAATTCGGAGGTGGGGGGCGGGTTTACTTTCCCTATCTCAAGAAAGGCTTTGGTTTCCCCTGTCTTCTAAACCATGACAACATGCTTCCTCCTATCACTGCCGTGTTTCTCCCAGCACCTCTTTCTCTTTCTTCCCCTTTGAACAAGAAGTGGCCACAGTGCGAACCAGATAAGGGAATGGATGTAGCCAAATGTCGTTTGTCTTCCTTTCTCCTGGTCTGGTTTCGCTTAGAGCTGTCCCAGCTCTTGGTACCAAATGAAAGAGCAGGTAGAAATGGGCAGCTGAGGCAGGAAAACGGGCTGCTGCCCTTTCAGCTGCAAGGTGCACACCTTGATCATAAAACTACAGCAGAACTATTGTGTCTCTGCATTATGGGTAGAGTTGTATTTCTTCAGATTTCTCTGCTAGTCTCTGCCTTTTTTCCTTCCTGCTCTTCATTGCTATTTTCATCCTAAGCTTTTCTTATTCCTCATCTGGATCTTTTTGCAAAGCCAGCCACTTGTCAGAAGTGTGTGCTTGAAACTGGTGATATTTCAAGTTTAACGAGAGCAGAGTGCGATGTTTGGGGCCTCCAGTAAACTGAGAAGGGTCCAGTGCAGGAATACTGAGGTGTTAAGGGACTGGAGCAAGGAGAAATCAGAGGAACTTGGCTTGTTCAGCCTAGTGAGGAGGATGGGTTGGGAAAAAAGCATCTAACAGCAGTCTTCCACCTGAGGAGATAACATGGAGAGGAGAGAGCCACACTCTTCGTGGAGGTGAACAGAGAAAGGAGCCAAGGACAAGGGGTACAAGCTGCAACAAGGGTGTAAGTAGAGTGATACGACTCTGAGGCTGCACCTGCAGAGGTTGTGGAGACTCCATCCTTTGAGACTGCCAGAACTGGGCTGGATGATGCCCTGAGCAACCTGATGTAGTTTTGAGATTAGTCCTGCTTGAAGCAGAAAGTTAAGTTTGATGACCTCCAGACATGCCTTTCAGTCTAAATCTTTCCATAATTCTTTAGCATTGCCAAGCAGACAGAGTTTTCGTTCCTAGAACTTAAGAGGAAATTGCAGTTACTTTTCATGGCAACTCTGAGCTGTAACAAGGTATTCAGCTCATAAAATTCTCTTTTCTGTTGGCAAATTCTCTTCTAGGAACAGGACTCTCTTAATATTGAGATTCCTCATGCAGGACTGGGGATGCTCAGAGGTGCATGAAAAGGCAGCTGGCAGTATTTTTTGCTACTACCTCATATTGGTTTTGGTTTTATTATGGGGTTTGTTTGTGGTTGTTTTTTTAAATACAAGAATGTACAAGGTTTCTGGAAGCACTCACTAGATTGATCATACAACCGTTGAACGTGTGTTCTGCTGGGCTGTATAACAGAAGCCCTGATAGCAAGCAGTATGTGTGGCATCATTTTACCTGGTCCTATAGTTCTTTATTATCAAAGTTCTTTATTATCAAAGTGTTTCCCATCACTTGGGAGACATTGCTGACTAAACAGTCTTTATCTTGTTTGATTTATATTGATTACAATCTCGTGGTGGTTTAGGTGGGGCGAGGGCACTGAGAGGAATGACGAGTACCCAGGGTTTTGGCTTTGTTGTTTTTTTTTTTGTTTGAGATTTCTGTTGGTATCCACTTTTCTACGCTGACTCTACTAACTACTTGCAACCCACTTACCTGACTTGGGCATGCATGCCAAAAAAGAAAATACAGCTTCCCTTAACCCCTGTACCTTCACCTAGCATATTACCAGAGCTTGATAGTCTTTTCTTCTCAATTAATTTGTATTTCTCCTGTGTTTTGCCTTGCTTTCTGTCTCATTTCTCATTTTACCACTTTTTTTTTCATGTTCATTTTCTATGGAAATTCCAAGACCGACAGAAACAATCTGCAGAGTGTCAATATAATGAGCAACTCGACAAAAGCACGTGTACTCACAACACAGTACACATGTAATCTTTGTGCTATTTGGCTATTAAATACTTTTAAAATTTTTTTTCTCTAATTTCTCAGGTACAGAACATCTCCACCTCTTCCATATGTTTTGTTCTAACAAATGGCATTTTGAATCCATCATTATTTTTCAGGCTTCTGCCACTGTTGTTGAAAACGAGCATCGGTGGTTTACAGAGCGAAAATCAGAGCTGCTTTCAAGTTACTCGCGTGTCCTTTCACGCAGAAGATCTGTCATCTCAGAGACGTTTGTGTACATGTTGGAACTCAAGTGGGGCATAAATTGTAGTAAAATTTCAATTTATTCTGTCAGGCCGTTTTATGACACTTCACCCTACCAGATCATGCTGTTGGTTCATTGAAGAAGACCGGTTCAGAATTTCATGTCTGGAATGTACTTGCTTAACATTGGTTTCATCCTGTAACTGCTCAGAGAGACTTGTTCCTGTAAGCCAGAGTTCTCTAAAACCATATGCTAATATCGAACCGAATTTGAGCAAGCGCAGAGACACCTGATCTCAAGACAGCCGGTCACAGTCAGAAGAAATCAAATCAGGCAGCTTAAATCAGCAAGAGCTTGAGCTGACATCCCTGTCATGTCAATCCAAACAGGGAAGACCCTAAATAGAGAACTTGCAAATTAGATTTATTTTCTTTTAACAAATGTAAAGTGGAAAGAGAAAGCCCACCAGCGCACACGGGAGTCTTCTGTCTTCAGATTCTTCTTCTTCGCTCCCGGACAGGATCTGTGTAAGTGATGCTTTCTTTTATCGTACGTGCTCTCATCATACAGACACCGAAGTGGCAGAGCAGTGGTGCTGGGCTGCTGCAGTCTGGATTTTAAGGCTCAGTGATATCAACAGTGCTAGTTACTGATCACAGCTGAAATTTTTTAATAAGAACCACCTGCAAATTCCACTTTTGAAACGGCGTACTTGTAAGTACGCCTGATGTTCACGGTGTTCTATAAAGTAAATTATTATCCATTGCTTTTGTCAGTAATTGTTTAATACACAGAGTATGAATACAGGTACCTAGGTATTTGGGGTCCTGTTGATTTCTGTATAATCAAAGTAAAATATTTTACTTCTTTCCACAGAGAAATGCTCTGAGACATGTAAGAAGGAGCCAGTAAGGATCAAAATTACGTGTCATTTCCTTAAAAAGGAAGAAAAAAGACAACTGTAAAATTAAAGACAGGTCATGAGATTCAAGGTGAGCCAAAAAGTCTTTTTTTTGCTGCCTTCCTTTGTAAAGTAAAACAGATGATGTGAAGCAAGCCAAAACACAGCAGTGTCTGTAATAGACTTGCTGTACTCCACTTGCTGAAGGGGAGAGGGGTGGAATAACAGGTGCTCAGGAAGAGAAAAAAGAAAAATAAATGCATTCTTGAAAATAGTTTGCTGGTCATTACAGTCAGAGGTTGTTTGCAGCATCAGCAGTGTAATGATCCCCAGTACTCTAGATTTTGACATCACAACCAAGTGGCAAACTTGGGAGTTCTGTTTTGGTTTTATAGTTACCTTCTAGTTGTTCCAAAGTTGAGTCAAGTACTAAATTCTGTCTGTAGACCCTGCTGCATTTAAATACTTTTAAAATATAAAGCCATCAGCAGAGCTGCTTTTCAAGGCAGATGGTATTAAAATTGTATCTACATTTTCCATGTTTTTATGAGTATTTTTCTTTTCCTTACCACCCGCTCTGTAGGGAATGGAATGCTAATATAGGCAAATATGAGTTTTCATTTTGGGATTGGTAATTCTTTGGTATCGAATTGCTTATTGAATTATGACCTACACTAGGGAAAGTTTTTTTGGCAGAACACTTTTATTCCACTGAGTGTCAGGCTACTGAACCTACTGAAACAGTCACGACCTTCCCTCTCTCTGGCTGCCTGCTCTTGCCTCCACATCACTCACTCAGTTTTGATCCCATCATTCTAGAAAAATATCTTATTTGTCCTGTGAATTCCTGCAGGAGGTTGTCCGCTTCTCTGCTGCGTCAGGTGCAGCACAGCTTGCAGTGCTGGTCAGGTCTGTACCGCAACTAACAGACCTGATTTGCACACTTGCCTTTCAGGCACAATAAGGCAAACTACGCGTCTTTTGCGATGGTTGGTAACCTAATGCAGGTTTTTGTCCTTCTGGGGTTAGTTGAGCTCATGGAGATCAGTCTGATCACATGGCTGTGGTCTGTTAAGAATGATTCTATCGCTTGTTCTTCTTTCTCTAGTGAAGCTGTTTAAAGACACTCTTAAAGAGTTGTCATGAAGTCCTTTAGATCGACCATATTCATCACTACGTTTACAAAGATAATAGTTCATGAGCAAAATGAAACCCGTGTTTCTTTTTCATAGAATCATAATCATAGAATCCTAGAATGGCCTAGGCTGGAAGGGACCTTAGAGATCATTTAATCCAACCTACCTGTCGTGGGCAGGGACGTCACCTCTCAACTAGACCAGGCAGCACGTGGGGACCGAGCGGGAATCGAACCCGCAACCTCGGTGTTGGTCCTCGTTGCCAGCACCGCGCTCAAACCACTGAGCTAACGTATTTTCTTCCTTTCTAGATACAAAAGCGGTTTTCCACATCTCATCTGATGCAATCAAACGGAAGAGCAGTATCACCACTTCTTCAGGGTCTTCAGAAGATCAGAAAGATTTTCTTGAGCAGAGCCTGTTGTGGAGGTGAATGGAGGAGTCAGACCTACCAGGTCTGAAGATGCAAGATCCAAGGCATAGCTTAGAGTGGCCCTAAAGCTTCTTTAAGTTGTGCTTGGAAAACAGTTGTCTCTACAGCGGAAGGGGTCATTTTAGTGTATTTAAAACATGTTTAGTTCGCACTATCTTTTTGTAATTACCCTAGGCATGTTATTGTCACAACCAGTGATCTGACTTCTTCAGTATCTTTCTTGCTTTAATAAAATTTCAAAATTTAACCTTCATCTGTCTTTTTAATTATGTCTGAGGAAGCTGCAGTATGTAGATATGTTAACATGATGATACAGTTCCTAAAGTATAAAACTAACATGACAAAGATCAGAGATTCACAGCTGCTTTTCTGTTATTAAGCAGACGTACAATATTATTTGTGCTTCTGTTGTCTTAGAAGCTCTCTCCTGGATTTACGCTCCACTGTGCTGGGTGCTCTGCTGAGTCTGCCTACACTCATTACAACTGTGTATACAGCTCAGGGATAAATACTGATAGTAATACCACAACATTGCTATCGTAGTATCCCCGTAAACAGGATCGCTGTAAACAGGGAGTTAAATGGGTGTTGTTACTGCCTTACAGCAGTTGGATACTGTATTATGCAGTGAGTTACTTTGCTGAATAAACAAAAGGTTTTGATCTGGATTTTCATAATTAAAATGGATGAAACCATACGAGAAGGCACGTGTAACAGTTTCACAGAGAAAAACCTTTCTCGAGATGTCTGTTACCTGACTTTACAGCCGTTTTTCCAGCTAAAGGTGAAAATTGAAGAAGCACGAATGATGGATTATGTGACTGGAAGGAGGATCATACATAAATCAGATGGTTTGGCATCCTAATAATGGGTGATGATTTTGTACTGTTACAGGTGTGACCTCTGTTATCACTTTCTCTGGTGATAACATTTTGGTAAGGAAAACACATCAGCAGCTGGAAACCTTGTTTCTTTATGTTTGAGCATAGCAGGTCAAACTATTTTGCTCAGTGAACCAACCTTCAAAACTACCCCCAGTTTTAGAGGGTTGTCCTCTCTCTGGTGCTTACCAGTGGACTTTTGGATGCCTCTTGAGACTCTGGAAGGAGAAAGCTCAGGCAGGTCTCTGACCAGACCTGTTTATTTTGTACAGATGGTGCAAATGAGCCAAAAGGGTTGGGTTTTCTTGGGACTTTTCACTGCAAACATGAAGCAGAAGTGATCAATTCCATTTTCACCCTGCTGTCTTACCCAGGTGGCTGGTATACACTGAATCAAAATTTTACTTCTTAATCGGTCTTGGAGGAGAGAGTTGAGCAGGAAATCAGAGTTGTATCTAATTGCCTGACCTTGTTTCTGTGTGAGTAGCAAAGTATCAAGCCAGGCTGTTAGCTCTCCTTTCTGAATCTTGCTCCCAGAAGACGGAGTGCTGTTCACACCAGAACTGTGGAGAACATGAAGGTCAGAGACTTCACTGCATGTTCAAGAACTAATGGAAACAGTTGGAGGGGCACAGGCTCCTTTCAAGACTTTTGCAGATCAGCTGAGTGGACGGTTTCCAAAGAGCGGTGGGCACCAGCACACAAAGAGCCGTCACAGCTCCGAGCTAAGGGCTGTGGGAGGAGATAAGGACACTTTCAGGAAATAGTTTTACACCTTGATGTTTTCATTTCAGAAATCCTGGCCCACCCTGTGACAAGGAAACAAACAGTGAGTTCTCTTACAAAGATAAAGGCAACTTCTTCTGAACAGTGTCATTGATATAAGCTGACCCCTGAAGAGGAACGGGGTGATGAATCCGAAGCTGGGGTTTTGAGCACTCTGTGCTCACAAAATGGACTTAGAATTTTTTTCTGCTGCCTCCACTTCCCACAAAATAAATCCTGGCCACTTACCCTCCAAGCCTTAGCTGCTTTCAGCCTTGGAACCCTTTTATAGAATGTAGCAGGGTGGAGAAAGCAGAGGACGTGGGCATGCTGGAAGGAGAGAACTTGACCATGAAACTGCTTAATGTGTTTTATACTATGTTATTGTACATTTATTGACTCATTTTGCACATACCAGATTTTTCAGCAATGGATGAGGAATAAATTAATAAGTAAATCCCTATTTGCATTTCCTCAATACAGAAATTCTGGAATTTTAAATACATATATGGCTAAATTTTAGCCCACATATAGTTTTGGACGTTTGTATTTGAAAAGCATTTGTATATTTTAACAAGTCTTGCATATTCAGATGCTTACACACTCCAACTCAAATGTTCAGACAATTTAACCATTTTGGTGTGGTGTGTGTGACCAGTTGAGCAGTGATTGTTACCGACTTGACATATATTGAGATGCTGGCAAAACAGCCTGCTGTGAAGACTTGCAGACCTCTGAAGCTGCCTTGTCATGGTTTTATGGGTAAAAGTAAAGCAATAAGTATTGAAAAAGTGGAGATAGTTCTACATGAATCACTGTTGCAACTCCTGTCCCAAGGAGGGCTCAACTGTGTACACAAAGCCTCTAAGATCGGTGCAGTTTGGACATGTAGGGAACGGAGATAACGCCCTTTGGAGATGCTGCAAGAGTTGGCCACTGCCAACTGTTTTCTCCTGCGTCTGATTGCAAGTGCTCTTGGTTTGTGCCTTGCCAAAAAAAAAATCAGAGAAGCCTGATTCAGGCACGGGGAATAGAGAGACTCTTTCCTCTGTCATCATTGGCTGTGTCTTCATCCCTCACACAGCGTTGCCTGTGTCACCTCCCATGTCAAGGTGCCCTCACGGAGTAGGACATCCAGGGACCACACTAGATCAAGGAGATGAGCGTCCCAGATCCATGGGACTGAAGAGGAGTGTGTGCCTGTGACAGAGTTGAAGGTACCCCTGCTTCACACTCCTACAACTTCTGGACCGGACGGCTCCTCAGCCCTTTCTTTTCCTGTCAGGAGCGTGTTCTTTCTTTCCTCCTTCCTCTTCTACCTCCTGTCATTGGGACCCAACCCAACCTTTCCCTAAGTGGCTCTGCCTCCTGCAGGATAGTGCTGCCTGTGCTCGTCTCCCGCAGCCATGGCAGTGCCAGGAGTGAAGTAAAAGCGCGTTGAGGAGCCTGTGCTAGATAGGCTGGGGTTGTCCCAGGTACTACACGTGCTGTGGTGGGTGTTAGGCTCGGTCTTCTCTGTCTTTCCTCCTGCCTTGCCAGGTGCTTTACAGATCTATGCTAGGATTTGGTGGCCCGGGTCAGAGCATGGCACTGGAGGACCTGGAAGGGGGACAGAGCTCCCTTCCCACCGTGTAGCCTTGTTGACGAGCAGACTGACAGTGCTCTCGCCTCTCCTGGCAGCACTCAGATGAAGAGGCGATGGTATCAGCGCAGTCTCTTTTGTTGGCCGTGTTCTGTAAACTCTCTATAAAAGAGTCTACAGTTAGAATCCTTTCACTCCAGGCAACTGCCCATTTTACCTTGTTCTGAAGGTGGTTTTGATCATGGGTAGACATGGGCTAGAAGCCTCCTGCCCATTCTGTGACGACTGTGAAAGCTGCCCAGGCTTTGAGGACTAGAACTATCTCCAGGAGCTGACCCTGGCGCTGTAGCCTGCTGTGCAATAGGATAGCAAAGCATTTGCTCCTTGCTTGATGAGTGTGCGTGCCGTGGGATTGTCTCAGGCTGTGGCTGTGTTCTCACCTGGCTGTCCCTTCCTTCCGCAGGGAACGACCTCTTTCTGGTGGCAGTCCACGAGCTGGGACACGCGCTGGGTCTGGAGCACTCCAATGATCCCAGTGCTATCATGGCTCCTTTCTACCAGTACATGGAGACGCACAACTTCAAACTGCCGCAGGATGACCTCCAAGGAATTCAGAAAATCTACGGTGAGCAACACTATCCACTCGTCCATTTACACGGAGCTTGAGTCTAGTGAGTATTTTACAGCTGCAGACAGGTAACCCCCAAAGTTCTTGCAGCTGGTGGGCTGGATTCCTGCCGTAGCTGAACGGGGGAACCGTTTAAAGCCCTTGATCCATGGCCAAGTACCAGATGACTGTCCCAGTGGCAAGAGATTTGCACAAGTTAGGTTAACCAAACCTCTGTGATCTCACTGCTGCTCCATCCCTCACTGTGTCTCCGATACCGAGGAGCGCTGGAAAGGGAAAACCAGGGAATTGCTGTACCCAAGGTTTGTCCATTAAGAGCAGCCAGTGCAAATAGAGGGGAAGAATGCAAAGGACATGGAGCATCAAGGAAAGGTAAAAAGTATTTATGCACTTTTTTTTTTCTCCATATATAGAGGGTAGGGAAGAAAGGTTTGGATCTGCTTAGGGGAGACTTCATCCCCAGCTGAACTTTGTTTTACAACATGTGCCACAAAGATGTGGTCTCAAGGAAAAGAGAGAAAAGGAAGCAGGGAGATTATGGGAGAAAACCAAGGGGCTGAAGGTGATATGGTACCATGTGATGGGATTGTGGATAGCAGGGTGTGAGGACAGGGACTTGCAGAGAAGAATTTGCTGAAGAAGTCTCTGGGAGCAGAGAGAAATGCAGATTTTTGGGAGCTACAGTCAAGGGGAGGCTGAGCTAGAAGATGTTAGTGAGTACATATTGTGGCAGCCCATGGAAAACAGGTTTAGTCAAACATCCCTGATTCCATTCTTTGAGGAAAGTACAAGTGTGATAGAGAGGTTACTTAATAAATGCAGCATAGAGCAACTATGCAACAGTTGCAGCTGCTTGACATCTGGAGTCAAATATTAGCTCCTGGCACCAGTAAAGCAGATACATGAATTAGACTTGAAAAACAAACTTGCAATATGGGTCTCAGTAGGAGGGTTGGTGTTTCTGAGGAGTTGTTGCTGCTATCAGTGGCAGACCCGACGCTGGTCAACATTTTCATCAGTGATACGTGAGTGAATTTTCAGTTACTGCTAAGAAAATTTGTGCCAGGACTCTAAAGCAGTACAGCAAGGCTTGAGAGTTCTAAGGTGCATGTCAGTTGTTTGATTCTGAATTTTTAAATTTTGTGTGTGTGTGACTAGAATGAGATTCATTTGTTTAAATGTCAATACCTGAAGATCTCTATGTGGGTTAGTTTCCCTGATTCCTGTCTGGACAACGGGTAAAAAAAGGCATTTGCAAAGGACAGTTCATCCTCAATGCATGGCAGGTATCCCAGGAAGGTCCAACATTTAAAATAAGATGGCTTGAAATACACCAAAGGGGAGCTGGCTCTTCCCATTAGTGCAGCTGCAGATTTCTGTTTATGGTTTATTGCCAGGATGAAGTTGCATGGCAGTTGTCCCGTGGTATCATTTAATTTTGCACACTTTAACACAGTATATATTCACATACTCAGGATAACAGAGACTCTGGACGGTTTTGAAATAAAGCTCTGGGATAGTAAGTATTAAACTTTCATTAAATAACATACCGAAGTTTCCATTTCCGAAAGCTGCTAAAATGTCACTATGTTGTTTCTATTTTGAAATGCGGATTTAGTTCCTGTGACCTTTGATTAATCAGAGAGAGAAAATGTTACTTATCGCTGACAGTGAAAGTGCAATCAAGAAAAAATTACTGGTTGCTCTGTTATCCGATACCTTTCTGGGCAGGGAGCAGGTAAGGAGGTGGCAGCTGTGTTCCTCACAGGTGTGGTTGAAGCTGTGACAGAGCAGGGCGCTCAGAAGCGTTCTGCCTGCGGCTTGCCAGCACCACTGCACTTCCCCGTATTTTTCACTTGTGTTGTGACATTAAGCTTCAACCACGTGCTCTGCATATGACACAACATGCTTAAAATTTTAACACACCTGGAGCGCTGTGTCCAGTTTTGGGCCCCTCACTACAGGAGGGACATTGAGGTGCTGGAGAGTGCACAGAGCTGGGCTGCCGAGCTGGGAAAGGGCTCAGAACACAAGTCTTGTGAGGAACGGCTGAGGGAGCTGGGGCTGTTCAGCTGGAGGAGAGGAGATGGAGGGGAGACCTCCTGGCTCTCTGCAGCTGCCTGAAGGGAGGCTGTAGCGAGGCGGGGTTGGTCTGTTCTCCCCAGTGGAGAGTGACAGGACCAGGGGAAATGGGTTTAAATTGCGCCAGGGGAGGTTCAGGTTGGATATCGGGAAGAATTTCTTTGCTGAAAGGGTTGTCAGCCATCGGAACAGGCTGCCCAGGGAGGGGCTGGAGTCACCGTCCCTGGAGGGGTTTCAGAGACGGGTGGGTGTTGCACTGGGGGGAATCGTTTAGTGGGGCGACAGGGCTGGGACAAAGGCTGGACTCGATGATCTTCAAGGTCTCTTCCAGCCAAAACTGTTCTCTGATTCTGTGAAAAAAGCAGTGTGAATGCATTACTCTCTGGTGCAGGTATCGGTTTGCTGACTGCCCTGGAATCATGCGAGGCTCTTCTCTTTGAGCTGGGGGGGGGTTGGTAGTTACAGTGATAACTAGTCCTGCACGGAGAAGAAGGAGCAGCTTCTGCAGTAGGAGCCTTGATTCCCCAGGTTGAGATTTCAGCCCTTAGCACAGAGTTGCGGTTGAAAAACTGAAGTTTAGTTTACAACTGATTTTTACTTTTACGGTTCACAAAGAAAAGATGGAAAATGCAGGTTGTGTTTCTCCCTAGAACTGGAGGTATGAGAACAGATCCTTTCATCTGAGCTTCTTAGAGCTGAGAAGGGACTTGCATCCTTCTCGTAGCTCTAGCAGGAACATTCAGGTAATGTGTTCTATTTCCACAGTGCCAATCTGCTTTGTAGTTCCTTGGGAATGCCAAAAACCTATCTACCGGGGCACCTGTCCAAAAATCAAAACCTCCTGCTTCCTTGCTGCTTTGCTGTTCTCTACAGTGCAGCAGCGTGTGTCAATGCAGATTATTTAGGAACTTACTATGCAAAATAAGTCATAGAGACAGAACCACTGCCTTGCCTTTTTAAAAAATAAATTTAATTAAAACTTCCAATCTTTTATTCTTCTGAAGTTTCTTGAACAAAGAACAGAGGCTGTCCTAAAGCTTATGTCCATTTTGTCTCCTTCTTTTGAGATGGATACAGGTCAATGTATTTCTTATGTCCTGTGTTCATCCATTAGAAAAGAAGTATGCCTAAATCTGTCATATAATGATTTGTTGAAGGGTTTATTTATTTTCTGCTATATTGATTATAAAACTCACCTAAAGAGGCAGTAGCTCATGCAAAATTTTGTTTGTGCTTCGTGATGATTAGTATAAGGTCAATGTTTAAAACGTTTTTTCCACTTACGAGCTAACGCTGAGAAGGCTGGCAGCCCACCTGTGTTTGACAGAGTAGACTGCAAGGCAAACCAGCAGTGTTTCCATCTTCAGGTAGGGCTTCTTGTAGCATGCTTCTCGACAAAATGAGGGCAATGGCGTGACCATCCTTTACATGTCTTTTTCAGAAGGATATTTCCCTCTGTATTTATGTGCCCACATCACAAGTGATGTGCTCAGGAAGGAATTAAATGAGAAATTATACCATGATGTAGATCCCTGGGTATTCTGTTAAGTTGACTGCCTTTTTTAATTTTACTAGTGTTGAGGTCAGCTGCACGCCCTGTGCAGGTGGAGGAAGGAGACATACTCAGTTATAGCCCTGTCCCACAGCCTGAACTCATCATCCTCCTGGCTCTCCTTCACGTCCTGCTCCAAGAACCCTTGTGCCGTAGGCTGTGAAGCAGCCTCTCATGTTAGGAATGATTCTTCTGCCTGGGGAGCAGAGGGGTTGACGTGATGTGCAGGAGAACTGCATGTCCACACGGATGCTTGGAGCCGGTAAATCAGGTCATAACCTTCAAGGTACTTTCAAAGCCCAAGGTCACAAAGGAGAGGTCTCCTAATCACTCAAAGGTAGACCAAATCATTAAGCATGGAGACAACCTCAAGCATCTGGGTCGTCCCAAATCTCACCGAGGACGTGTCAGCCTCACACATCTTGTGTGCAGCTCAAGAGAAATGCTCACCAAGTGCTGCATCTCGGGAGGGCTGAAGCCCAGGATGTTCGTGAAACCACACCAGCCCCTGGCTAATGAACTAGACACCACCAGCTCTGATATCCAGGAACAGGGGATCAGCAGGGAAGAGTGTGCATGAGCAAAGAGCAGCCTTATTACTCCTGTGCAGCAAGTGTGGGTTTCATAACCTCCCTCACCTTTTCCCAATGGTGGCTCGTAGAGCAATCTCAGATCCCTGTCACCTGCATGTGTCTGTGAGATGGCTTGTGGTGGAATAGCAGAAAGACCTGATGCAAAATGCTCCATGTGGTGACAACTGCTCTGTGAGTAGGACCATCAGAGCAAGCTTTGCTCTTGTGCAGGACCTGGAAACATTAGGCATAAGATTGGAAATGTCCTCTTGGACATGGGAAGAGAATAGAGTAACATCCAAGACCTTATCTATAAAAGCTGCAATACCTGCCACTTTTGGATCCATGCTTCATGGTGCTGTGCTCGTAGGAGGGCAGGGGAAGGAAAATGCCTGGCAGTAAGAGAGCTGGAGGGCTCTGCCTTGATGCCACATCTCTGGTGTGTTGCAGAGACACCAGACTCCCTCTCTGTTCTGCATCCCTTCATTTGCACCTTCCTTCCTCTCCAGACACTCTGTTGCACCCTGCAGGAGATGCCAGGCTCCACCTCTGGTGCATCCACCGAGTCTCATCTCCGAAAAACAGGCAGGGAGTAACTGCCTGGTTCGCGGTCCTGTCCTTGAGGTCCACCCGATGCCTGGAGGACTCTGCCGCAGCACAGGGACTCAGCCATGCCAACATCAGCCCCGGAGCTGCACACGTTGGGTGTGAGAGGAGGGAGCTGATCAGCTGCCTCCTGATGAAGGGGGAGCTGAGGGGAAGCCCACCTCCCTTGGGAGGTTTCTCAGCTAATGGAGAAACACTGCTTTATGTTATAGCTGAGCATGAGATAACTTCTCTCATCCTACAGATCTTTCTGAATATTAAAAGAACGTTCTGTTTTGCAGTGGAGCAGACGGCAGGTTTCTTAAAAGTTTTTTCCAGGGGGAAACTGGGCTGCAAGCACTGCAGCTGGAACATCTTGCAGAGCCCCAAACTCTCATCATTCGCCTGCCTAAGGCTGGGAATTTTTGGACCCGGTTTTCTTGCACCTAGAGCAGAGAACCCAACTGCAATGTGGATCCCCTCATTACAGAGCTCAGGAGAGCATTCCCTTTGGCTTAGCCCAAGGATTTCAGCCATAGACACTTGTCTGCCAGGTGAATGCTCTGTCACCTGGGTGGCAGTTGGTCCTTCAGAGGAGAACATCTGTGCAAGAAAGGCTCAGGAAACCCCTCCCACCCCCCAGTGATGATCACAGGGGCCTTGACTGCCCCACCACTGGGTATGCTGTGCGTGCCGGGGCTCACTCTGTGGACTGTAGTGCACTGTGACAGGGATACCCAAGCTAATGGAGATAGTTCACAGTTCACTGCTTAAGTCTAACCCCAGACCCACAGAGTCTAACCCCAGACCCGTGAGCAAGGGAAATAAGCCTTTCCTGAGCTGTTGTGGATGGAGCATCGCTCATCCCTGAGGTAGTTTGTTGGCAGCTGGCTCTTTTAATATGAGCAGGGACCTCTCTCCACTGCCCTGGAGTTCACAGAGGAGCCAGGTGGGTTTCTCTCTCCCTTACGCATTGGGATCGTGCAGTTTGATTTAGAACTGAGGAACCTTCCCTGTGTACCCAGAGAGCTGGTACAGTCCTGCAGAAACAGGCAGGCAGCTCAGCTTTTTACAACCAAAAATACTCCTGTGTTTTATTCAGAAGCGTAGCCCGTAGCCTGGGTGATAGTTTTATTCTGGGAGCTGGTGCAGTCCTGCGGAAACAGGCAGGCAGCTCCACTTTTTACAACCAAAAAGACTCCTGTGTTTTATTCAGAAGCGTAACTGCCTGCCCGTAGCCTGGGTGATAGTTTTATTCTGGGAGTGAATACGAAGAAGATAAAGACAGGCCTTTGTTTGCAGGTGGATTGTTACCTCCCCTGATCTGAAGCAAAGGCTCGGAGAGCCACCTGGCTTGCGCGGAGCTGGCTGCGACAGACGCTGAGCCCTGCGCGACGCTGAGCCTCCAGGCAGGTGTTGTGCCAGTGAGGGAACACTCTGTCAATAGCCAGGAGGACAGTACGATTATATTTTGTCCTCACCTATCGACACAGTGGCTCCTAAATGCCTCCTCTCTCTGTGTTATCTTCACAGGTCACCTTGGTATTCAGATGGTCTGCGACAGAGGAAGCATGAAGGGAGGAGGCTAAGTGCCAGTGGCGGGAGTCACACTCTGAAGGTGATCTGCTGTGACCCAAAAGCTTCCTGACTTTCTTTGCCTTGTTGTGATAGAGAGGAAGAAAGTCTTCTTCTCCACACAGTGTCTCTAAAGTCCCAGCAAGTTGCTTCCTGCCAGAACGTAGTTTCCAGCTCCAGGAGGTTTCTTACCTTGCTTCCCATCTGCAAGTGGCTGCAGGCTGAGCCCCAGGGGTGGGTCCAGCTCCGCTGCTGGGATCACACACAATAACTAGGTGACTGGGTTCAGGCCCAATTGCAGACCCATGCAATAACAGCCTCTCTCACTGAGTTTTTCTCTCTGTGAGATTTGCTCTGACTGATTCTCTGAAGTTGCTTGGAAACATAGTGATAATGGCTGTGATTTTTAGTTATTTCAGTGGTGGGTGTAATCAGTTCCTGTGATAAATGCCCAAGTGCCAGCATCTCTTAAGTAACTCTTTCTTTACGTGGTCATCTGTGCTGCTGCTGAACATGTTA
>NW_009723286.1:24800-29035 GCF_000703405.1 Apaloderma vittatum
GGAAACTCTGACGACTGGCAAACTATATAGGGTCATAGAATCACAGAATCACAGAATATTGGGGGTTGGAAGGGCCCTCTAGAGATCATCTAGTCCAACCTCCCTGCCGGAGGAACAGGAACCTTCTGCTTTCCTGCCAGGTCGTGCTCTGGTCTGAGGAGATAGCATCTTTCTTCAGAAGTGGACAGGCTGTGCTTCTGCTGTCCATGCCCCTAAAGATCAAATCCTGCCTGCCTAGCACTTGGACTCAAGGATTTTCATGTTGTATGTGACCTCCTGTGCAATTTGCATGTTCACAACTGTAGGGTTCCCTTCCACCTGTAGCTCTCAGTCCATCCTCAGTGACAAAATCTGTATAACCACAAGAGGAGACAAGACTTCAATCAGGATAAATTAGAAGGCCTAGAATGCATAAAACCAAGAAGAGGAGTGCAAGATAGCAGGGGAAAATCCATGGCTAGACAGTAAGAGGAATAATTTAACTGAAATGACCAAGTCTGCATCTAAGCGAGTTGCAGTGCTACCTGCAGGGTGTGGGAAGCCTTGTCAGTGCTGGTACCTCCTTCAGAGCAGTGTGCTACTGCTAGTTTGGCCATTGCAAGCAGCGAGTACATAAGGCAGCACACCTCCCGCTGTTGGTCCTGACTTGCGATCTCTTTCCGCTGCTCGGGGAAACGTTTCCGTTAACGTACTCAGGTTCACCTGAGTCGTTGCAATTTGCACCGTCCCGACTGCAGCGGGTGCAGCTGCTTCAGCCTTGCAAGTTTGCTGCATTCTGTTTTGGTGGCATCTTAGGGCTAATAAAAACCTTTACGCTGGTCCCCTGGAGTGCAAGTGCTGTTTTAACTTTTCTCTGCAGAAAACTGTGACGGACTTTGGGCACTGAAGTGGAACGTGAGAGGGTGGAACATGCCTGCTGTCCTGCAGGGCAGGCTGTAACCTGGCGTCCTCCGCTGGGAAGAGAGAGGGATTCTTTAATAATTCCAGTCGTGCATGAGATGTTAAATTTCTAGCATGTGACTACAATGCAGTAGTCCCTATTCTGCATCTTTCTACCAGATTCTTTGTGAGCCATCAGACCGATACATCGTCATTTTCTTTAGATATTGCTCCTGTCTCACTCCTTTCTCCTTTAAAAGAGAGGAGCAAAAATTAATGTTATGTCCTCATGGACACTCTCTGTAAAACTCTATTTTTGCTCTCCTCTGAAAATGTGGAGGTTTTGGCTTGTTATTTCTGGAAATCCAGACCTGCTGTTGATTTGAGCGCTTCTGTGGGTCTGCTGTGTCTGAGAAGCAGAACCGCCGTGACATGGCAATCACTCCCTTTCACACCGCGCCTTTCCAGCCAGCAGTTTGAATACATAACACACAAGGAGTTTTTGGGTCCCTCGCAGCCAAATTCCCTCTGACAGCAGGAGTGCCTCTCCCCCGTGCAGAACACCCCACGTCTCACCCTGATTAAAGTGCTCCTTGGAGGTCTCCTTACCATCACGTTGTGAGGTTTTTCTGCCTGCCTCTCGCAGCACAGGGATCTGCCCTGCACCAGGACTGGCAGCCGTGTTCTGCCAACTACCAAATAGATTAAATTGTTCCTCCATATCAATTAAACTGACCACCCCAGAGGCTTTCCTGATCTGTATGTGGCAGCCAAAATGCAGCTCTGGTTTGATCAGCACGCGGCAGCGTTAGCCTCTTGCAAAGGGTGGGCAACAAACTGCAGCTCTTGTGCTTCCGAAACGACACGCTCTGGTCTCATTTGGAAAGATGATCCTTGTAGCAATCTGTCTGCAGGGGAATCCCATCATGTAGGACACGGGTTAGAGTATTTTCCGTGTTGTTTACAAAACACATCTACTCAAAGCCGTGGGGGTGGCAGCCCGAGAGTGAAAAGATCCCGCTGCTGTTTAACAAGGGACCTCCAGTGTGCAGTGAGGCACTGGTGATTTTTCTCTGTGCTTGTGTTCCATTCAGGACTTTTTCCCTAATGCAAGCATTTCCTATCCCCACCAAGCATGTTTCTCAGACTTCATTTGTTCAGGTACTCTAACAAAAAACCAAGTGCCGTTTTGGGCAGGTTATCACTTTCCTGCTTCTTTAATTCACCAAAGCGGGAGCTGAACACTGTGCTCCTCACGTGTGAACGAACCAGAACCCTGGTTTTCTTTGTGTAAGACCTGTCTGGGACGTCTTTCCCCATCCCCACCCCTTCCTCTGCAGCGTATCCCACCGTACTCAGTCCTACCTCCACGAGCTTTCCAGCCTGACCCGGCTGCGCCAGCCAGCGTGATGCTCGTTTGAGCCATTGCACAGCCCATGTGCTTCACACCACCACAAGTTCCTCGTGGCTGTATTAGCAAATAATGGTTTTAATAATGTTTTAGCAAATAATTAGCACAATTCTCAGTGGCAAGTTTCACAATCTGGGAATTCTGTTTTAAAGAACTTCATGGCGGGCACTGAAGAGCTAAGAATGGAGGGGGCTGAGAAATACATGGTATCAGTGTAATTTTTGATCCGTTTCAGACAGCTTTTCAAGAATAATTAACAACAGAGAATCCTCATGTAAAGGCTTTCAGTGAGCAATATTTGATATCTTTTATTAAAGTTCTGGAATAAAAGTACCTAAAAATAGTTGCGTGTGGCACAGAATGCCACATTGTGAGGACAGGTGCCGGATCTGTGTAAAAAGCTTTAGAAAAGATCTGTAAGTCTGACGATCTTAAAACCAAAAGATGTTGCAGCAACAGACAGAACAAACTCATTAAGGAGAATTTTAAAACCATCGTCATCAAGGTCTGTAAATGATTAAATGTTGAGATACTAGAGATAAGGAAAAGAATAACAACTGAATCTAAAGCTGCACAAACTCAATCGATAAGACTCAGAATTTAGCAATGATGGGGCTTACTCATTGCAATAATTTTTCTGTGCATTCTAGAGGATTTTCTGGGGCTTGAAACCTGGAAAACATGGTGTACCTGCACCAGAAACACTGTGCCCTTCACAGGAGGAGGTTTCTGGCCTGGCACTGCGGGAAGTTGTTTTTTCCTACCTAAGTGGTACTTTCTGAGCATAAAATCCAGAAACCTGCGCACCAGGTTCTTACCCTTGCAACTTTAATAGCAATTAAATATGTTGGCTTTCTGTGATAACTTCTTTGTCGCTCACTGGCTGTGATGATTTTCACTAACCCAGTCACCCTATGCTCATTCGTCACGGGAACCCTTCGAAAATATAACATTGAAGAGCTGAGTTGACACGGGCACTTGGGCACCTAACTGTCGCGGTGGGCAGCATAGTTCAAAACGTTTAGCTGCAAAAGTCATCTTCTATCCCACAGCCCTGCTGGGTGTCTAAATCCTACTCGTTAAATTCCTTCTCTATGGGCAAGGCATAGAGTCCAGAGTTTATCACTGTTAATTAAATCATCCTCTGGCAGAGCTGTTTAAAAGCAGACCTCTGCTCCAAGTCTAAAAGTTGCTGGTATTTTTTTATACCTTTTTACATTCCTGCAAGCCTTGGCAGATCTCAAAGCTGAGCTGGGTAAGGATCGAAGGGCAGAACTGTGCTCGTGGGGGGCATCATCTGAATGAGAGCACGGTCCCTTCTCGGGGCTCTTCATCTGAGTTCCTGTGGTGTTCTGAGAGCAAACAGAACTGTAATAAAGTGTCCTGGGTTTGGCTGGGATAGTCAGCTCCTTCCCAGTAGAATCCTAGAATGTCTTAGGTTGGAAGGGACCTTAGAGATCATCTGACCCCCCCCCCCGAACCAGCCCAGGTTGCTCAAGGCTCATCCAACCTGGCCTTGAACACCTCCAGGGAGGGGGCAGCCACAGCCTCTCTGGAAGGGGGGGGCCAGCCGCAGCCTCCCTGGGCAATCTGTTCCTGAGTCTTGCCACCCTCGCACTGAAGAATTTCTTCTGAAGATCCAATCTAAACCTCTTTTCCTTTAACTTAAACCCATTTCCCCTTGTCCTATCGCTGGACACTCTTGTCAAAAGTCCCTCCCCAGCCTTCCTGTAGGTTCCCTTCAGAGAACCTATGGGAAGGCTGGCATAAGGTCCCCCCAGTGACCTTATATTGGTATTGGAAGGTATTGGAAGGCAGAGATAAGGTCCCTCCAGAGTCTTTTCTTCTCCAGCTGAACAATCCCAGCTCCCGCAGCCTGTCCTCGCAGCAGAGCTGCTCCAGCCCCTGGATCAGCTTTGTGGCCTCCTCCGGACTCGTTCCAACC
>NW_009723286.1:29479-29799 GCF_000703405.1 Apaloderma vittatum
CGCTGACAAAGCTGTTGCACAGCGCTGGGCAGTAGCTGGTTTTGCCAGTAGCTGTGGTGTGGATTTAGTGTGAGAATAGTGCTGATCACACACTGATGGTTTAGTTGTTGCTCAGCAGTGCTTGACCTAACCCAAGGATTTTTCCATTCCCTGTGCTCTGCCAGAGAGGAGGTGCACAAGGAGCTGGGGGGCAGCACGGCCAGGAGAGCTGACCCGGAGCAGCCGGAGGGATATTGCACACCGTGGGATGTCAGGCTCAGGGTGCAAACTGAGAGGGCTGGCTGGGAGTGGGGATGACCGCGTGGGGGCTGGCTGGCTCA
>NW_009723286.1:29817-32191 GCF_000703405.1 Apaloderma vittatum
ACAACTGAACCATCGGTGTGTTTTCAATGTTATTCTCACAGTAAATCCAAACCACAATGCTGAACAGCTACTGGGAGGAAAATGAACTCTGTCCCGGACAAAACCAGGACATAAAGTAATTGCTTTCTAATTTCTAAACTCCCCTGCAGTTGCCCTTAGATTGTAGCGCTGTTCTTTATGCTGATTTAGCTTTTTTGGGGGGTTTTATAGTCTACTAAATGTTTCTATTCAAGGGCTATTACCTTTCATTTCAGTTAGGAACCTGAGTGGGGTGGTTCCTCCTTCCTTTTAGCTCCAGCCTCCTTGGGAAGAACTACCAAACCATACTGGCTCTTCTTCAGTTCTTACTGCTCCTCGAGTTTTGGGACGCCTTTCACAAGTGGACGCATCTCGTTCTGCTCCCCATTTCTAGGGAATGAGCTCTGCATGAGGAGTATGTAAATTCCTCGCAATGCATCCAGCCTGTTGCCTTTTAAAACCTACGAGGCAAGAACAGAAAATCCAAACTTGTCCACTTTGCTGAATGTTTTTCTTTTCACTTCTAGGTCCTCCTGTTGAGCCCCTGGAGCCAACCAGGCCTTTACCGACTCTTCCTGTTCGCAGAATTCACTCCACTTCAGAAAGAAAACACGAGAGACAGCCAAGACCTGCCAGTCCTCCTCTGGGTGACAGGCCAGCTCCTCCTGGCACAAAACCAAACATCTGTGATGGCAACTTTAACACCGTGGCTCTCTTTAGAGGAGAAATGTTTGTTTTCAAGGTACTAAGAATTCCTGCTTAGCCGTGAGCCTTTCTTTAGGTTTATTGCCGGAAAAGATTAATAGAAGTATACGGTAGTGAGACTTGAAATGTCTGTGAAAATAGCTCAGTTTCTGTGAGGCTGGTGAATGAGCAAACTCAGGAGGAAATGTAAGCAGCTGGGCTCTGTAACATCTGGGAACAGGGCCTGATAGGAGTCCCAAAGTGGCCAAGCAGCCTGTGCACCTAGAGGTGAACTGGTTGCACTCGCAGAGAATTCAGACACCCGCAAGCTCAGAGAGGAACCACCTTTAACGCCTGAGAGCAATGCCGGTACCTGAGCAGGGATTAAGCCGTGTTGCCTCCTGAGATGGTGCGAGCTGAACCCTGGGCTTCAGGGAGCACTCAGCCTCCCCAAGGCTCTTGGGGGGTTTGAGTCGACCTTGCTTGTAAACTATGGCCAGGGAAGAAGGAGAGGTTTTGCTCAACGACGCACGGCAGAGTGTCGTGAGTATGGAAATCCATAGTCTCATTCCCCAAACACCTGCAGCTTTCCCTCTGCCCAGCGGGCGCGAACGTGGAGAGGGGGACGTTGAAGGTCATTAAATGGACAAACCACATCAGATGTAGAAAACACTTGACCTGAAAGTAGCTGAAGGCTGTGGCGGTATCTGGGAGAAGTCTCACAGGCTCCATATCCTACTCTTACTCATCCCTGAGTATCCACTATGGTTTTAACTAATGATCTCGTAGCTAAAGTGATATTTAATATCTCTTTTGTGCCTTTGGACGTTGTGTCACCTCGTGATGTTAAGGCTGTGTGGCTCTCCTGGGGTCTGACAGTTGAGAGTTGGTTGGGCCAGAACAAGTGTGACACCTCGGTGACGAGACACGCGGAAAGGTCACACACAAACGAGTTTAATTAACGCTTGTAACTGTGGGCTTGCTTCCCCCTGCTCCTTTTTTTCCTCTCCTTCTTTCCACCCTTTTTCACAGCACCAGCAATCAGCTCCTCACCTTTTTTGGCTGCCACCTTCCCCAGGAAGCGCTTCCCTCACTGGAGACAGCGTTGGGCTGGGTTGGAGCTGTCACCTGAACCAGGACTTCGGTCTTTAATGGTTGCGGGGCCTAGGCAGGGATTAATAATGCGCGATGCTGGACGCCCAGCCCTGATTTGACTGCAAGATAAAAATGCTCGGTCTGAAGACGCTTCTGGTTTTCTCAGGATCGCTGGTTCTGGCGTCTGCGCAACAACCGAGTGCAGGAGGGATACCCCATGCAGATCGAGCAGTTCTGGAAGGGCCTCCCTGCAAAGATCGATGCAGCCTATGAGCGGTCTGATGGGAAATTCGTCTTCTTCAAAGGTACCGTACATTTCAGGACGAGCTCACCACATCTGCCTCACATCACACTCTCTTGTGGCAGCAAGATGGTGAAAACAGGGACACCGTGTTTGCATCCTTCTCCTTTTCCAAGGGGACGCTTCGAGCTGCCACTAATCCTTAAAATAGAGCGTGGGCTGGTCTTGTCAGTACAATCTCTGAAGCCAACAGGGATTAGCGGAAGTTGGGTTCTATGTGATAATCAAGAAATAGCTCCCATTTCCCAGGGAGAGCCTGTCTCCTTGTTTCAGCAG
>NW_009723286.1:32222-38730 GCF_000703405.1 Apaloderma vittatum
CTCTGCAGGTACAGGGCACTCCCAAACTGCATTTCTGGGCAGCTGCCTCCTAAAGAGACAAAATGACCAACCTGGGATTCACTTCAGCTCCTTGCACTGTGACAGTGTATGAACAGGTTCCTGTAACCTGAGGGCAAGCGGTAAGGCAGGAGGAGTGGCTGGAAGACATCAGCACGCCCCTGCGCAAAACCACCGTGCCTGGTCTTCTGAACTTAGGTCTCCAGCTTCAGCCCCTCAGTTCCATAAATCATATTAAAAATTGAGAAGTCTCAGAGAAAGGCAACAGAAATGATCAAGAAGTCTAGGCTGACCTCCTGCAAGGAAATCCTCAGCCTGAGGGGGTGTAAGAGGAGCCTTTGAAATCATGACTGGCCTAGAGGAGGTAAATGGGAAAGGGTCATTTAACATTGCTTCCAAAACAAGAGCTGAGGAGCAGCAAACAAAATCAGGTTTCAGGTTCAAAAGCTGCTGAGGAGCAGCTTTTTCACATAATACAATTAAGCCTGGAAGTCCTCAATATTCCAGCTGCGGTTCATTGTGGCTATTTTACATTTGTATGGATTCGACTGCTGATTAGGCAAATCCGTTTGTCGTTTGTGTCCCTGTTCGTCTCTAGGAGATAAATACTGGGTTTTCAAAGAAGTGACGGCAGAGCCAGGCTACCCACACAGCCTGGTGGAGCTGGGCAGCTGTCTGCCCCGGGAAGGCATCGACACGGCTCTGCGCTGGGAGCCGGTGGGCAAAACCTACTTCTTCAAAGGCGACAGGTACTGGAGGTACAACGAGGACAAGAGAGCAACAGACCCAGGCTACCCAAAGCCCATCACCGTGTGGCGAGGAATCCCGCAGGCTCCGCAGGGAGCTTTTATCAGCAAAGAAGGCTGTATGTATCCACCGTCCCTCTGCCCCTTAGATCGGTAATGGCACGTCCACCTTGGGAGGTGGGTTGTTGGATGTGGGGTGTTCCAAGTATTTCCTGAGATAGGAATCGAGTCACGGAAGCCTGCAAGGTCACGCGGGCACCTGCGAGCACCGGCAGCCTGAGATCTGCTCTAACTTACATTTTCCTTCTCATTTCTTACCTGCGGCAAGTTCGGTCACTGTCACAGGCTCCAGCCTGCCTGATGGGTTTTGAAGTTTGCTGTGCTCTTGAGTAGGGGTTTGGATCTCCAGAGGCTCCTTCCATCATATTTCTTTCTCTGATTTGACTTCTTCCTCTTCTTCCAGTTGGGGAAAGAAGGGGCAGAAGGGGCTTGTGCTGCTGAGGTCGTGTTTAAGTTTGGGGCTGCAGTGTGAGGCGAGGGCTGGAGGGCTGAACCATGGGGCTGCAGCGAGCTAGCCAGGCTGGAGGACTGCTGCAGGAGACCCAACCTGCAGTGGCTTTCACCACTCTTCCCTTCTCCTTTTCTCTTTTTTTTCCCTCCAATCCCTTGAGAGACAAGAGAATCTGAGGAGATGGTAACATGTAGTATAAACCATCAGCCTTTTATTAGCAGCGAGACAAGACAGCTCCTTAACAAAGGCCAAATTTTTATGCACAGCTTGTCTTAGCCAGGGGGAATGGTGCTCCGTGGGCAACATGCACCCACAGGCCATGGTTATGGCTTGTCCTTTAAATCCTGGCTCCAAACCCCCCTTTGCTTTTCAGTGGTTTTGGGATGCCCCGCACGAATGTGTTTTGTCGGCCCAGGCACACCCTCACACAAGCACAACTTATCAAGTTGGAAATGATGTGGTGAGAAGTGTTCTCTGTTTTCTCTCCTAGTTTATACCTACTTCTACAAAGGGAAGGATTATTGGAAGTTTGATAACCAGAGGCTGAGTGTGGAGCCAGGCTACCCCAGGTCAATCCTCAAAGACTGGATGGGCTGTAACCAGAAGGACGTCGAACGAAGCAAAGACAGACGCCTGCCCCACGACGATGTGGATATTATGGTGACAATAAACGATGTGCCTAGCACTGTAAATGCAATCGCAGTGGTGATCCCTTGCATTTTGTCTCTGTGTATCCTTGTCTTGGTATACACGATCTTCCAGTTTAAAAACAAAGAGGTGCAGCAAAACGTTGTGTATTACAAAAGACCTGTCCAGGAGTGGGTATGACACATTTCAACTCATTGAGCTGATGAGGACTGTGGACACAAAAAAAAAAAAAAAGAAAAACAAAGACAGAAAAACAAATGCATTGAAAAGCCTACCAAACAAAACTACTTCAGTGACTTACAAGTTTTGGACAGCCTGGGATCGAAAGAAGCAGGAAAACTGGAAAAAAAACACAGGCAGCCTTGCAGCGTGGAGCCTTTTTCCTTCTTACTGCCTCAGTCGCGCGTCAGTCTCGGTGTGTCATCCTCCACAGGCTCACTCTGCTAACATCGGAGTCTTCAAGACAGGTTTCAACTGACCTGGGAAACTTCCTTCAGTTCCCTGCACCAGTGCTCCCTGTTAAACCCAGCATTCTCCAGTGTAGCTAAACCACCTCTGAACAGAACCATTTTTTTAATAGCTGTCTCATTAACGAATTAAGATCATGAACCATACGGACAGGAACAATTCAGTATCGTAAGCAGAAGACATTCTGATGCTGAACCATTCTAAAAGATCTTCTTAGTTTATTACGAAATCCAGGGGATTGCCTGGATACAATTTTCCAATACCTGCTGGTCAGATGTTTTGTACATTCATAACCGAACCACCGCTGCCACTCAGCACCGTGCATGAGGAACCACTGAGCGCTCCAAGAGGTCAAGGAGTGCAGAGCAGAAGCTCGAGAAGCACCAAACCAGACACCGTAAGCTGGCAACATGAAGCCCTATATTGAGACACTCTGAAGACAAAATAATTGGGTCTAAAAAAAAAACAACCAAAACCAATTATATGAGAATACACAATTTTGTTTTGGGAGCCATTCATGAAAGAAATATTTAAATGTCAGATGATGTTGTTTTAGGCTCCCGTCAGCAAGAAACAACGAAGCAATGCTTACCAATGTACTGAGAAATGTGTAGAGACGTAGACTGCGCTCTGCCCCGTTAAGATGCTGGGAAAAGATGAATTGTTGTTCTATGGCATGTATAACTAGATTGTGGAATTTGTATGTTGGGTTCCAGGAGAGTGGAAATGGTTTTTTTTGGAGTGAGATTGTCGTTATATTTTGCTGAAATAGTCAAGGTACAGTAAGAATCAGGCCTGTTTATAAAATGAAATCCAAGCCCTGTAGATGTTACAAACGTTGTATGCCTTCGGAATTTGGGGTTGGTTGGGTTTTTTTTTGTTTGTTTTGGTTTTGCTCGCTTCTTCACAGGCAAATATTTGGCAAGGACCAAAGGAAGCATGCCACACAGTAGAATGAGTTCATCACTAGCCACGTTGGACAGAGACATAAAAATCAGGTGAAGGCTAGGTAAATATCTGAATTTCTGGCTAGGAACTTCTCACAAGCCTCTTCCTACAACAGTAGCTTCTGCTTATCCCTCTTACAGTTGTGACTGGGTTAGGAAGTTGTGTCCTAACCACAGACTTGTCCTTTTTTGTGGTCGATGTTGGTATTTCTACCATATTAAACAAGAGTGGAAGAAGAGTTTCTTGCGATGCAATGTAATGGGGAAGTCCAGCCCTGCACTAAAGTGCCATTCCTGTAAGCCTGTGAACTGCTTTGCACACTCTAAGGAGCAGACGATTAGCCTAAGCCCTCTGCCTATAACTGAATTGTATTCAGTGCGATGGAAGTGCAATGTCCACTTAATATAGACAAAGTACAGCTTTAGATAATGTCAGCTACGGAAAAAAGAAAAAAAATCCAAGGATGGATTTTTAATCCAAAAAAATCCAAGGATGGGTTTTTAATCCAAAAAAATCCAAGGAAGGATTTTTAATCAAAAAAAAAAAAAAAAATCCAAGGAAGGATTTTTCGCACAGATGTGCTAAAACTACTCCTAATTACAAGGATGAAGAAGGGAAGAGATTGTTAGCCTTCTGAATTTCTAACTAGTGCTCAACTTGTTGCTGTGGTGAAGCAGGATAGACAGATACGTCTGGTGAAGCCCACTAGGACTGCACAACATGTGGTCTCAAACTGTATTTCGTCTTTCGTAATTGATTTGCATAGCCGAGCTGTTTATTGTGTTTAAACAACAACAAAAGGAATTACACATGTATTACAAAATAAGTGAGAAGCTAGTAGATGCAAAACCTGTAGTGGAAAACAACAACAAAAGAAAAGTGACAATGTCTCATGATGGGTGAAGGAGCGCAAAGGACCAAACGAAATCGGAGCTACCAATTAGACACCCCCCACACATGCTACTCCGTGCGTTGCTGTGTGTACTGTAGATGTGGTAGAACGCACACGCTGAATGCCACAGCCACATGGCACATCGAACTCATCTGTACGCTGCCATCTCTTCTGGGCCTGGGACAGCCCAAACCTTTGAGCAACTTCCAACAGCCATCATTAAAAAAAAAAAAAAAAATTTACAGCCTAGAGAAACGTCTGGTTTTTGTTTGTATTGCTTCCTCCTGCCCAAAGGTGGATTTTTGGTCCGTTCAAAACCCGGTGCTGAGTCACGAGCTGTACAGGCAGGGCAGGGCTGGGGCTGTAGCAAGTCGAACTATTTCCTCAGTCGGTTGCGAGTTGCCTGGTGGAGCCAGGCCCGAGCTGCCAGCCCTGCCGTGCCAAAATTCAGCCTTCCTCAGAGAACTGCCGCTTCAAAGAACCGGAGCAATAGTTCGGTGTCTTTTTTAACTGCTTCATAACTGGCTCCTGGTGCAGACATTACCTTTACGAGTTTTCCAGGGGTGTGAGGGCTCTGGGCACAAACAGCTGTATTTGTGTGAGGGATAGTTCTACACGTGAGCTCTTTGCTGAGATCCTGTATCACGCACCTGGTCAGCAGAGCATCGACAGCCCGTCGGCAGGGCTGGAGAAGCTCCGGGGAGAGGTGGCCGCAGTCCTCTCCCTGCACAGAAAGGTGCCACTGGGAGCTGTTGCCGCCACAGGAGCAGAGAACACCGATGTTTATTCATCTCTAATCCCACAGCAACAAAGCTGGTGAAGGGCCTGGAGAACAGACCTTGTGAGGAGCAATTGAGGGAGCTGGGTCTGTTCAGGTTGACCAAGAGGAGGCTGAGGGGGGATCTCATCATGCTCTACAGTTGCTTGAAAGGACATTGTAGAGAGGTTGGTGCTGGTCTCTTCTCACAGGGAATTAGGGACAGAACCAGGGGGAATGGTTGCAAGTTACAACAGGGCAGGTTTAGGCTGGACATGAGGAAGAAATTCTTCACGGAAAATGGAACAGACTGCCTGGGGAGGGGGTTGAGTCGCCATCCCTGGATGTGTTCAAGTGTCGCTTAGATGGGGTGTTGGGTGATGTGGTTTAGGGGTGAGCTTGTAGTGTAGGGTCAGTGGTTGGACTCGATGATCCCAAGGGTCTTTTCCAACCTGAATTGTTCTATGATTTTATGATTCTAAGCCAGAGGCTCTTCCTGGTGTGCTCCTGCCGTGACATGCACCACTGGGCGTACTCACCGTGTGTACAGCCAGAGGGGAGTCCTGGCACAGCTCTACCTTGAGCACGGCAGCTGAAAAAAAAACCAGCGAGCAGCCCCCCACGCACTGCACACGCCATCCTCCCCCCCCACACCCAGTTTTTGACTACTTTGCAGAATTTCATCACCAGTAAAACAGGCGCTCCCCCCGCCCCCCCAGTAAGTTAGAAATGTTCTGGGATACACAAACACTGCAGTCAGAACAGAAGTGGTCCTCCACTGTAAAACATTTTAGTTGTAAGAGGTTGCAGCTGTGACAGCCCCTCCCTGGCAGTGCCCAAGGCCAGGTCGGACGGGGCTTGGAGCGACCTGCTCTGGTGGGAGATGTCCCTGCCCAGGGCAGGGGGTTGGAACGGTTCTAGGATTCCTAACTTACTTAGAATGAGCCGCTAATCCTCAAGGGGATCTCCCACCTTACACCATGAGGATTTTGATTTTTTAAAAAAAAACACCTCTGTGAAGGATCTTGCCAGAAGATCTTGGCCATTAAAGCACACCATGGCAGCCACACCTACACAGCCTGGGACTTCTTCCCGTGTCTTCAGTTGTGAGACGTTCAGTCCTCCCTCAAAATCTCCAGACAACTCTTCCCCATCCTGTTACGTTCATCCTGGGCTTGATTCCAACCTTTCTCATAGTATCACTTCCCTGTCCAGCTCAGCGGGAGTCACCTATAGTTCCTCAGCTCCTTCCTGCAGCCCTTTGTAACAGCCTGAAGCCATGTGTTTCCTGCTAGCAAGGGTGGTGCACAGCCTGGAGGAGACTCAGGGGGAACTTCTCACTCTCTACCTGAAGGGAGGGTGCAGTCAGGTGGGGTCGGGCTCTTCTCCCAGGCAACTAATGACAAGATGAGGGAGCACGGTCTGAAACTGCGTCAGGGGAGGTTTGGGTTGAGTCTCAGGCAGCCCTTCCTCCCGGAGAGGGTGCTCAGGCACTGGGATGCTCTGCCCAGGGCAGGGGG
>NW_009723286.1:38791-42943 GCF_000703405.1 Apaloderma vittatum
GGGGGGTTGTTGGGACATCCCCTGGACTTGATGGTCTCAGAGGGCTTTGCCAGCCTCAACAATTCTGTGATTCCGTGACCTAAGTCAGAGCTTCCTCATTCAGCAAATTTATTTCAGAGGATCCTGAGAACCCACAGCAGCAATGCCCAGCTCTAGGGACACAGGACTTGATTTTATTGACTATTCTTTAAGACCTTCTGGCATCGCCACTGGAGAGCGACACCTTTGAGACAGAGCACCCCAGAAGGGTCAGTCACGCGCGGTGCAGAGCTCCGAGTGCCTCAAGCTGCGCAATGCCAGTGCTGCCACTCGTAATTCTGCTGTTCTGTAACCCTCTGCCTGAGCTGCCGTTTCTCCCCTACTGTTCCACACTTGTTCTCACAGTCTCGTCCTCATGGCCCTGCACCCGCAGGCAATGACACTGCCAGGCAGGTTCTCTTGGGAAGTAACTGGTACCAGCATGAGAATCTCGCTCCTTCTTTCAAACCCTGGCTTCTTCTGGAGTTTTCAGTTTACAGAAGTACCGAAACGTAATTAACAAAGTAGACAGGAATTACCCCAAACCATGTATCCGCAGAAAAATTTGGCAGCCACTGTGCAACACTCGCATCTAATCTACACATAACGCTCACTTCTCATCCCATGGGACCACTCACCCAGGGTCCTTAAAAGCCTTTGGCACAAAAACCGGCCAAATGCCTTTCAGAAATACAAAGAACACGACAACTGACTTTCTCCATGTCCCTGTGGACTCTTTTAGAACTCCACGGTGCTCTCTCATGAGATCATGTACGCATCTTTCTAAATTCATTCTTTATTATAGTTTGTTTTCCTTGTGCATAGGTCCACCTTAATAGCCCAGGACTCCCACAAACCCTTGTTTGGAACGGGCAGCGCATTTTCCACCTTCCCGTTGCCAAGCTTCAATGCAGCTTTGTAAGAGGTCACCCACCAGAGTTAGCAACAGCCCTGCCTGCCTCAAGCTCTCTTTGGCGTATCACAACCCCCAGCACTGTAACAGTGTCTTTTCCTACTCAAGGATTTGGATTACAGAGACTGGATTGTTTTTCTTGTTTACCTCTAGGTAACTTTTAACACATAACACGCGTCAAGATCAAAATCAGAATTCCTACCCATCGACAGCAATGGAAAAAAAAAGTTACAGAAGTTGCAGAGGAAAACTTCAGCCTTACTCACTTCGTACTTGATCAACAGGTGCCAACAGTGGGAAGAGCAGTCAGACTCTGTCATTTACACCCAAGAAGAGAGCCCTGCGAGGCGGCCGAAGGAAAGCAGCCCTTTGATAAACAGGTCTGAAACACCAACACTTGTTCCGCGCGGCACCGAGGAGCCACGAGCTGCTCACACGCTTCCCCAGCGGCAGCCCCTGGCTGTGACCATTCCGGACAGACCAGACGGCACGACTGCTGTGATCAGAGAAGTTCCTATAACCATCTTTATTTTAAGAGTTTAAAGAGCAACCTTTAATCCACCAAAACTTAGAAAACCTTCCTTGAACACCCAGACAGTAAACCAAAAATGGAATTTGGTATCAGACGTACAAGGGGCTCTTCCGTCTACCTACAGCAGAAACGCGACTCTTTAGTGAGAGTGTGGAAAGAAAGGGCAGTGCCACGTACGTACGTGCTGAATCGGACCACTGGGCAGCAGGACACCGATGCATTATTTAAGGCAAAATAATCTCTAGTGATCGATATCCAAGAGCCACAAGAGTGAATATTTTTGGGCTAATCTGAAGGGCTCGCTCAGTGCCCCAAAATGAGAAAGCGCAGCTGAAGAACTGGAAAATGTCAGGTAGGGATAGAGAACATTCCTTATTTGTAACTTAGGTGTGTTATTTGTCAGGCTTGGTAATAGTTTACAAAACACTAAAAAAAGTTGGGTTTGGAGCCTCTTCCTTGGCCTAGGCCTGCAGAAACAACATCAGAAGGTCTAGACATCTGCGGTCCAAAGAGCAGCTTGACACTTCACTCCTGAGGAGCTTCCTGCAAAGCAGCACCCAACATCACCTATGTCAAGCTAAAAAGACAAAACAGAAAAAGGAGATTTTAGCAGATGAGTGCAGAGGGCATTTCGAAACACCAGCACAGTCAGTTCTTGACCTCCAGCTACACAGATCAACAGAAATCTCCCTTCCTAGAACACAAGGGTCTAAGGAAAGCGAGAAGCAGAGCCGGGTGCTAACAACCAGCCGTGAGAACAGACCTGTCACGCTGGCATAGGCAAACCGGACACTCAGCCTGTCTAGGCAGCCATCAGAAGCTCAGAGCACATTTAATTAGGGCTCTGTTACGCTCGGGGACATCCAGCCTTTCCACAGCTACTGTAAAGGGGCTGCAAAGAGCGTGTTCGAAGGATTCTTCACTGCAGAAATTCCTTACTCCTTCCTTACGCCATAAACTGTTCCCTTACATTCTTATAATCATGGAGAACTCGGCCAGTGAGTTACAATGGCCTCAGCAGCTCAAGAACACAGCTCTAGCACCACAGCAACGACCATAAAAGCTGTAATCAGATGAAAACCCAAGCAAAGTTCTCATATGATATTCATCCACCTAAAGCTTGCAAAAAAACCCCAAAAAACCAATTGCATAGATTAATGAACGGGGAAGGTCCTATCCCATCACCACCCCAGGCAGGAAACAAGAAAGCCTGTCTCCTATTAAAAGGTAACTTGGACAAAGCCTTTGACAAAAACGCTCAAAAAGAAAAATTTAAGGCAGCAGCCATAAACTAAAATGATTTAAGGCAGCAGCAGACAAGCTCCAAAGTCTTTCTGGCTCCAAAGCGGTTGTAGCAAGCGTCTGAAATAATAATTTTATGCATTACAACAATCAAAAGCCCAGACGTCAAGCAAAGTCATTGGCATTTTAACTTTTAAAACAAGATTTGTTTAAAAAAATCCATTTGTGTAGCAGCTAAGCGCTGAACAGCTAGGAAAAAAAAAACATTTCAGAGTTGAAACGGTTACTAACTCTCACAAAAAGTATTAGAACTGCAACAAAACCCCCTTACACTACCCACACAGAACTAAGCAGGCTTATGAGCTACAAGGAAACAAATCCTTCTACACCAAGGCACTTGTCAGTAACTGAACAAAAGGAAAGAGGAAATAAAAAAAAATAATTTTTAAAAAAAAATATTAACTGAAAATAGGCAGTTTTATAGTTAAATCTTGCCTGGTTTGATCATGGTCACACACCGAGCTGGGTGCTCCTTACCTGTCAATCAAAGAATCTCTCATGTTGGTAGCGATGGTGCTTGGCTGAGCTTCGTTCAGCTTGAAGATGCTCTCGATGACCGAGAGCTCGGTGCTGGTCGTGTCCAGCCCGCAGAAGGCGCACCAGTCGTTGACAACCATTCCCGCTGCAATGACCTCGCTGCCCCGATTCACCGTTCCAGCCTGGCCAAAAAAAAAGTGGCAGGAGGGGGCCGGTGACCGGGCACGCCAACTGCGACCGTATTACACGCCTGTAGTGGCAGGCCTCAACTCGCACTCCTGAAAAACTTCTGCCATCAACAAACTTATGAAAAGAAAACTGTGTGGTGTTCAGCAAGATCTAACAAGTAGGAAGCACGAAGGCACAGCAACTGTGAAATTCACAAATCCAAGGAAGCAAGCACGGGATTTTGTTACTTTTTTAAAATGCTGCCTGTGGCCAAACCACAGACAATGTCATGTTCTGCAGGAATCAACTGTCACACCCTAAGTAAACCCAGGGGAACAAAGTTTCAGAAGCAACCTAAAGGTGCTAAACAGCTTCTTCAGACTCAGAAGAGACAGGGAAATTGTCTCGTAAGACCTGGCCTCTTCCAAGCCTTCTTCTCACTTCCCATCTGGCACAGCTCTGCAGAGAAAACAGCACCCAGGAGCCCACGAGTTGTGCAAACATAAACCTGAGAACTAGGATGGAAGGGAGCGGCAAGAGAAAATACAACCCCAGAAATGCCTTACCACAAGTGGGACCTGCAGCAACGAAGACAGTTCATCTTGATCATCGATGGAAGTTTTGGGGTGCACAATTCCTCCTTGGTTACTAAAAACACAGTAACTTCCTACCAGTACTTGATCTGCTACCGTCTGTCTGAAAACCTCAACCTTGAGTACATCTGCCAAGATCTCTTCCGTCT
>NW_009723286.1:42980-44765 GCF_000703405.1 Apaloderma vittatum
TGTCACACAACTTGAAGTGCGGCCATTCCTGCAGGCAGCCGCTGGCCGGGATCCTCCCCTCCGAAAGCCGTCCCACACTCCCACTGCAATCCTGTCACCGCAGCGCGCTCACTCCACCCCTAATTCCAGACGCTCCCAGTTACCTGCGCACGCTGAGCTGGGCCTCTGTCACTGGACATTACGTAACGAGAAACACTTTTCTCCCCTCCTTCTGCAGAACACAGGCAGGACAGCGATCCTGTCTATACTTGGTCTCTGGGCTTTCCCCATGGAGCCGTCCCCTCTCCTGTCCCAGAGCCCTGGGACAAAGTTCTATCCTTCTGTGTAACTCATAACTACCTAAAAAACTTCCTTCCTCTCCAGCTTTTCACTGCGAATTATTTCGAATTCTCCCTCTCCAGCCACCTTAACCTTACTTCTTACACTTAGAACTCAATATGCCGCACAGACCCGTTACCCCCACCCCTTTTCTTTTTCCTTTGCACTCCTAACACCAATCCCATCTCATCACCTTTAGCACAAACTGAAAGCAAAGGCTGTAAGGACCTTTGCTACACATAGCGACACAACACGTCGCTCTAATGCCACTGAAATACCACTCCCAAACACAAATTAGCAGCAACTTTGTCTCCTCTGCCCTTTATCACATAAGAACATTCCATTTTTCTCCCATCCCACCCCATCCACAGCCCTTCTCAGCTGCTGCAGGTTTCAGTGAGCTCAGCAGGTGCTGGTAGTCCCGACTAAACTCTTCTTCGTGCACTCTTTACTACCCCCCCCCACACACCCTGTTGTTATTTGTTCCACTTCACACAGGCAAAGCAAACTGCGCCCGACAACACTTCCACATCCCACTCCTTCCCGGCTACAAAGAGCGTTCACTCCAGCCCGCTGAACAGGAGGGCACAGGCTGTACTTTGGGCAGGGCCCAAACCCACAAATAAAGATAAATATAGCAAAAGAGGCAATCAAATGAGGAGTCCAGAATCCAAAGTCCAAAAATCTCTGGAGAAGGAAGGAGACACGAGGCAGCACAGCCTCCTGCGTGACACCAGCTCAGCTGTTAGCACAGCTCTTAAAAATGTCCCGATCCCTGCGTCCCCGACAGTGACCCTCAACAACTACACACCCAAAGCGCAGCCTGGCACCCACTGTGCGCGCACCCGCTGTGAATTTAAAAGCGTTACAGAGCCAAATACCCTGTCGAGATCTGGGTGAACAAGAGCTACGTAGTCATTGCAGGTAGTGACGTTGCCCAGCGCTGAGAGACGCTCCTCCACGCGCTGAATTCGTACAGAATCGGGAAGACTGTTGCGGATATGTTGAAGCTCTTGGTCTGTCGTACTGCTGGGGACCAACAGGCCATGTCTGTTGCCTAAAATAAATAAAAAAAAACAGCAAAAAGGAAAAAAAGAACATTTCCACAGGGCTTCCTACTTCCCGGATGTTCATGTAATGGCTTGAATTGCCCTTGCCCCAGCCCAGAATTCAGTCCAAGAGAAATAATGTTATTTAAAAATCAGGTAGCACCGTGGGCAACCAGGATGAAGCTCAGACTTAGTGCCATTCACCCGTTTCTGCTCTATCTTTAACCACTTCTCTTTTCCAAGAGAACTAAAGGAAGCTCGAGGTTCTCAATTAAACACCTGACCTGGGAATTTCCCCTACAGATGCCAACTGCCCCATAAAATGTACAGATGCTGCTTGCTTGTAGGACTTTACAGCAGCAAAGCAGTAAGATGGGACAGACAAAGACATTCTTTTCACAGGACCAAAAGTCCAGGA
>NW_009723286.1:44819-45049 GCF_000703405.1 Apaloderma vittatum
TTTCATTTTCACATGTGTCCGTGCCTCCCCCCTCCCCGGGCTCTGCCCTCCAGTGTTGTAAATAAACCATTAACCTGAAGAAAAGTGAAACTTCTCCCAGTTTACCAAAAAAGTAGACTTACACGTGTCTTCAGCCCATCTTCAGGCCCCGAGAGGCAAACACTGCCCATCAGCCCTGCTCTTCCTTACTGGCTGAGCTCCGGTTTTCCCACTTTCACTCCTCTTCACAC
>NW_009723287.1:0-210 GCF_000703405.1 Apaloderma vittatum
GAGACTGCGGTCGGAGAGTTTCCTTTCTGCATGGAAGGAGAGGGGAAGAGGGCAAATAATCCAGAGGTATTGCTGAAATCCTCCTCTAATCCCTTGTGTTCGTGTATTTCGAGAGCAGTGCTCAGGTGGTGGAAGGGGTGGTGGTTGGTTTGTTCTCTCGGTTCCCTTTCTTGTGGCTGGTTCTTGGGGGGGTTTGGAACCCTTTTTTTT
>NW_009723287.1:232-35493 GCF_000703405.1 Apaloderma vittatum
CTGTACCCTCACCGGTTGGCAGTCGGAAGCGTGCTGGGAGATGACAGCGGCTTGTTGAACGGCACGCACACTGAAACAGTCTTGTGGCCTCGCTTCCGAAAGTGTTAGCGCTGTTGTTTGCAGCAGGTCTTCTGAATTCTCCGGAGAGAAAACCCGTGGGCTGGAGAGATGGCTTTCTTTTGTTCTCTGGAGTTCTTCTGGGATTTGGCTGAGGAGCTTTTCATAATCCTTGTTTCCTTTTTGCTGTGCCAAAATAAGTGTGTGTTAGCATACTAGTCCAAAACAAGGCCTGTGCTTCTGTAGCAACAGCATCACCTTGCTTCTGCTGGCACTTTAGGCAAGAGATCTCCCTCTGCTTTCTCTAGATTGAGTTTGTAGCACTTTATGGTTAAGTCCTTTCCCTGGACAGCTGCTGCCTTCTGCTTCATGTTTATGTCATAAACCTTAACTTGTGCTGTAATCTGGAGGTTTAAGGTCCATGCATCCCTGCTGATGAGGATGTTAGTTATGCTTATTTATGATCTTTCTCTCTCCACCCCTACCCCAGAAATACAAAAATATTATTAAAAGAACTTCGGTTCGCAAGCAAATTAAATGCTTAGAAGACTAAAAATTACACTGGCAACTTAAATCTGTCTTCCACTCTATTTTGCATGTAAATATCTGGGCATAATTTTTCCATAGTGGCCAAGTTTTAGCCAGAGAAGAAATAGATTCAGAGGGTGAATTGGGATTGCATTGCAAGCTGAGACTTTTTTTGAGGTTTGTCTCTTCCTTTTTCAGAGTTAGAAGGTGTCAGAGAACAGGAGAATCCCAGCAGAATGGGCAAAGGCTATGCAAAAGCAGTGGGTTTACTTTGCTTCTTGAATGTTCTTTCTTTTTCATAAAATTTTTCCTTTACTCAATTACCTTCTTAAGTTTGGATTATATTTCCCTTGCCTTCTACTTAGATGTTAGAAGTCTAATGGGCAAAATAAGTGCTGAGTTTAACTAGCAATATCTGGTTGGAAACATTTTGGGCAAGATTTTTGTGTGTTGTTGGACAGCAGGGTTTTTGGCAGAGGTCCTAAACAGTATCTTGTAGTAACTTTGTGAAGAAGAAAGCATATGGCTTTTAGTCTTCAAGTGAGTTTCTGTAGCTGCTGTGGATTTCAGCTTTGTAACAAATCTAGGTTTAATAGTCAGTCCAATTGAACTAAAAATACCAAATAAATTTTCTTTCATATTGACAGACATACTTATTTTGTGAGCTCAGATGAGGCAAATGTTTGCCTCTGTCAGTGAGATCCAGTGGTATAGAGCGATGGATGGGAGCAGGGAATCATTTGTCTAGTGATCACTGTTCAGGTGACAATTCTCTTTCAGTTTCCTTATCTGCAAAATAAGATAACTAGAGCATTTGTTGGTAAGATGGTTTGACTGTATACGGAGTAAGTATTGGTGAACATACCACAAATAAACAAGTAGTTACTTTATTGAGAGTTAAAGAAAAATTGTGTATAAGCTGTCCTAAGTGTCTGGTGCTATCTGGTCTCGATATTGAATGAAGGAGAAAGACTGAAAAGTCTTGTAATACAATCGTCTAGAAGTGGCCAAGACAGTTAAAATCATAAGAGGAGCTTTATAATCTAACTTACTTTGCTGGCTTCTGTTTTTAATAGTTTCTGAGGTGACACTTGATGTCTTGTTTTTGTAGTTACAGTTTTTCATATGAAACTTAAGGTAGTAGTTCGGGCTGACTGTTGAATAGTGATACGTGGTTCAGACTTGGTTACATAGGTGCCAGAAGGTGGGTGGTGTTTACTTTGTTGAAATTATCTATTTGCCTTATTTAGAAGCATCTCTAGTAGAAACTGTTGGAGTGACATTAATTGCAAATAGGAACCTTTTAGGAGTGTGCTTTACTGACATAGCTGTAATGCTCTTGCAAAACCTTGTTTTAGCTGAGTCACTATTGTCATCGACTATGGACTGTGTTTGGATGGGAATGTTCAGCTGGAGTCTTTGGGGAAAAGAAATAGCATCAAGCCTGTTGACAATTGGAAAAGGCACTCTAAATATATTAGAGATCAGAAATTGATGGCTTGTTTTATGTCCTAAAACCCTGCACAGACTTATAGTGCAGATCTTTGTGTTTTCCAATTCTTCATTAAAGTTAAAAAACGTATTGAAAGAGCTGGTATAACATGTTTATTATGAGAGATATTCCCAGCTTCTTGGCATCAGCTCTTTGGGATAGCTGAGTTCTTGTTTAGAAAATGTTTTAAAGCTGGATATTTTTACTATTTCAATTGATTTTAAAAACAAAAGCAGCTTGGAAGGGGAAAAAGCCTCACATATTTCATTTGATAAGGAAATGAAGTACCTAAAAAGATAATAGGTTAAAGTTGTTATTGCTGTCTGTTATTCTTTTTGTTCTGCTTTTAATTTTTCAAAATATTTTAGGACAAACTCCATTTTTTTTCTACTTTAGTATTACCTGGTGCAATGTGGGGGGTCTGTTTTGTTTTTTTTGTGTGTATCATTTGCTTTTGCTGTACAGTGGTCAGGCCATCATATACTAATAAGGATGAATTTTTAGTGGAAGAAAATAATGTTATATGTATGGAGTACGTGACATCTGCATTTCAGTTGGGGATCTTGGAGAGAAGTTGTGTTCACATTCAGTTTACTTTAAAGTTGTTTTCTTATTTTGCTATGGGAACTGGTTAAACTTGTGTAGTAAGACCTGAAACAGATTTTTGGCCTGATCTCTGTAAATACACAGAGGTCAGGAATTCTGTGGCAACATGTATGAATTAAAATATTATGTAAGAAGAAGGATTTATTTTTGGTTTCTTTTTGGTGACTAAAACTGCCTACTGTAACACAGAATGCATTATTTTTTTCCAGTTGTTGTCTTTCTTGTTTCTGAGAAGTAGCTTATTTTCTCTCTGTTTTTCTGAAGGATTTGTGAGATGTTATCTAGGGATAAGGATATCATTGTACCTTTGGGTATAATGCCTTGGTTCTATCTCAGTTAAGTTTTAGTCGTAATCTGTGAGTTTGAGCACATAGAGGCAGCAGCTTGTTATAGTGAACAGTTTTATAATTTTAAGCATCTGCATAATAAGTTCTCATGTCTGAAGACCGAAGCTGGGTAAATTGTAACTAGACTAAAATGAAGTTTGTAAAAGAAACAGACTTTGTATTTAATTATTTATTTTAGTTCCTCAGCTGTTGCAATCTTGAATTCAAGTTTGTTTTTTTCCTGAAGTGGTTCATGGTGGACCAAACCAAATAATTAAGTGAAGTAGGTCAGAATAATAACTTCTAATAATCTCTTCTAGCCTTAAATATAAATAAGTAACCATCTAGCGTGACTAACAGCTAGCAATAAGCTAAAATGACAGAACTTAAGTTGCACTTGCAAAGTCTTTTATAAACATGTTTATTTTTCCATAAAACCTTCCATTACCTGTAGCTCCAGGTAGTGGAAGCATATGACCTTTTCGAAGAATTGTACGTATGGAAAGCAATCTGCACATCTGAAATGAAACCTTACTTCTGATCTCATCTCTTGCAGAGTCTGCAGCAATCGGGGAGTCGCAGAGTTCAGAAGTGCTTTACACATGAAATCTACTGGCTCTCTAGCTGGTTCTGCGCTGTCACCATTTCAACAGGTAGAGTGCTTTTGTATCTCAGCTAGGCTGCAAGTGTAGCTGTTCCTGGTGTGGTTGTCCTCTGTCAGTGTGTGGCCAAAGGTACATTGTGGCCCTTGGGTTTCTTTTTTAGGGCATGTGCCAGAGAGACAAGAATGCATGGCAGGTCTGTCACAAAAGTACTCTAAGGAAAAGCCTGGTAGTTTTGTTTTCATTTTTAACCCTCATACAGTTTAATGCTGATAGAAGAAAGTGTGCTGTCATTTCATCTGAGCTTCTATTCTAGAAAGCCAGACACATAATGCATCAGTGGAAGGTCCACTCCGTCAAAGCAATGTTTTGCTTTGGGTGATTTTCCCCTTGAATTCTGCCTTTTTTTTTTTTTTTTTTTTTTTTTTTAGCTGCTGTGATTTAGGAGGAAATATCTCACTGAATTCTCTGAATGGGATGAAGATGGAATTTCAAAAGTGTTACTCAAAAGAATGCAAAATCCAGGTCAACTCCTATAATAGGCTGTTTGGGGCAGGAGTAGACATGGAAAAGCTTTTTCTTTATGAGACTGACGTTAAACAGTTGCACTTCCTTGTAATTTTAATGCTCACTGGTTTTGCTGTAGTTAGAAATTTCTTTTTAGTTTTGGTCTGTCTTGTTTTTGAGGTGGATGGATAACTTTATGCTTCAAAAAGCAATTAGGATATACTCGTTCAGTGCTAGATTGCTCATAAAACTACAATCTTTCTGGAAGTATTTATCCCTCTGCATTCTTTTTTTTTTTTTCTTGCAGTAAGAAGCCATGTTTTAAGCCTGACCTTTTTTCTCCCTCTTTTGTGGAGTGCATCTGAATTGCTGTAGACTATGATAATGGCAGAAGTAGCATACTATTTGTGTAGTAGCTTGAGTTTTAGTAATTGAAGCTCCTTCTCATGTGTTCAGTGATTAACACAAAAATAATGTAGACTCATTCTATTATGTCCAATATGTGCAGTCACTACCAGGCAAGGAAGATGCTCTTGTCTTTGTTGTGGATGAATTTACGTTTGAGAATGCAGTGAAAATTAATCTATCCAAATGTTTGGAATATAGTTTTAACTTCTTTGATCTGCCTAGTTGTAACAGAATCCAGAGCTGTCCTGATAAACTCAGGGGTGGGGGGCAGCAATTTTGTATCCTATAAAGTTGAGATTTTAAGAGTGGCATCTGAAAGGATTCTGCTTCCTAGAAGTATATCTGATTTAAACTAGTTTGAAGAAATCACGGCTTTGCAAAGTTCATGTCAGGAACTTAGCTTTCAAATCAGAAAAGCTGTATAAAAAGAGAGCAATTGCCCACTATGTAAGATATTAAAATAAGGCCACATGTACTTCTCTGTTACCCATGCAACTGAAGCACGTACCTTTAAGTTTGGCGCATCTTAGTCATGTTATTTCACGTTAATAACTAGCAGTTTGTAGTGATGTTTGTTGTTCTTTTGAACATACCATTTTTAAAGAGTTGTTGGAAATTAGCCTAGCGTTAAATTAATTTTGCTGTATGTGCCTGCTTTATGCCTTCCCAATGCTATGGAGAGACATTTAAGCAGGATTTGAGGTACCCAGCTCCCTAATACGAGGACAATGGCTGCACTGCCTTTGGAGAAGCCTCAGGATGGGGCTCTTTAACCTTAGACTTTGTGGAGTCTTGAAGAGTAGAGCTAGAGCATCCTCAAGCAGGGATGGCAGCTAGTGGTGGCGCTTTGCCATTCTCCAGTTGAAATGGTGACAGAGACATCTTGCTGAACTTCCACCACCACCTGCAAACTTGAAAAGGGATCATAACATGCATAACACAGAAAGATAATACAGCTGTGCTTTTGTGGTAATAGACTGAGATGTTGGATTTTAGATAGATTGGTACACTTTTTGTGCAGGATAGGGATGACAAGACAAAAGCTTAGCTTCTAGAAGACTGCAAAGCTTGTTTAAAGTATTTGATAGTTAGACCTGTTAGTCAAAGTGAGTGATAGTTATTCTCCCGTGCATGGTAGAATATAGAGAAATAAAATAACTTGTTCAGTGATTATGTATAGTACTGCCAATTCTGTTTTGGCAGAAACTTTTTTTTTTTTTTTTTTTTAATACTTCTCTCTACCTCTTGTCCTGTTTCTGTTTACCCCCTTTTTTTTTTTTTTTTTTTAAGCCCCCTGTCACTTAAATCTCTCTCATACTTGTCTGTTTCCTCTCTGAAAGTTTCTGCATCTTACCAGACTTGTTAGGCACTCCTTTAGCTAGAGACCTGGGTAAAAGATGGAAGATTCAGAAATGTGGCACTCTTCTATCTCTGGAACAGAAGGGAACTTTTTAGAATGGTTTGCATATATTTGACTGCTTGTGGGTGGATTTGGATGCTCCTGGGAGTTTAAACCTGTAGTACTGCTTTTGTCTCTCTGTTCTTTTACTTCCTTGAACCAGTAGTTTAAGAACCTGTTGGCCTATGTAGTTGAATTTGGTAGAGGAAGGAGTCTTGGAGATAGTTGATCTTCATAGGTTTAATGAATAAAAGGTCTGACTTATGGAGGTTTCCAGTAGTAGTAATAATTGCTGTGATTTCCTATCTTACTAGCATTAAAGAAATCTTGTAGGGGACAGTAAGCAAGCAGACTTTGGGTTTGCTAATACGAAGTACAGCCCCTTACACTTTGTGGTTTAGGAGAAAGTGAGAGCTCTCACTTCCAACTGAAGTACTGTGTGGTGACTGAAACCCTTATTATGCTATTTTAATGTTTGTGTTACAACAGCAACTGAAAATCATGTGGCTGTAGCAGCTGGAATTTTAATCCTTTTAATTATGACAGATTTTCAAAGCATGTTCTGGCTGATTTGGTCAGCTGACTGTATAGTATGTACAATAACATCAAGTGATTGCACAAATTCTGAGAGCAGTGGTCACCTCACTGGAACGGGATGTATTTTTAGGTTTCTCTGCTAGTAACAGTCAAGTGTGTGTACTTAAGCATCTCATGAACTAAGCTCGATGCTGACACTACACTATCAGAAAAGGACAGCTGTTCGTTCTTGCTGTAGTCATTGATCTGACACTGTCTTCTCACTGAATTGTGACAAGGAACACAATGGGCTGTAAACACTGTCAATATTATTGATATGTGGCAGGTGTTTTTCTTCAGGTCAGCAATAACACTCTTTGCTAGCCTTTCCAATTTTTCTGTATTAGAGGAAATGAAATCACTTTGTTACCTCCAGCAAGTATTTTCTTTATCTCTCCTTTACCCAACAGTTTTTTCCTTTACAAGGCAATGTTTGGGAAGAGGGTGGTTCTTGTTCTCAATGTAGTACTAGTGATAAATTGGTTATGGTTCTTCAAAGGAAAATGATTCATATGTGGATGCTCTTAAGCAACAAATCAAAGAGATGCTAAGTTCTGTTGTTCATAAAGTTAGCTTAAAGATGGAGTGGTGACCATCTCTTGATTAATGAATGTGCTAATTCTCGAGGTTTTACTCATTTATTTCACCAGTTTGATGGGGTCATTTGTTTGAGGTTTTTTGCTTTTGGACTTAATTTGCAATTTGATAGTTGAAGTATATCAAAAGCCTTAACCAGTTTAAGCAGTCCAGGAACTCATGACTGCCCAAAACAGCTGTTGAGTTTGAAGCCCAGGTATTAAAATTAAAAATGCAAAAGAGGACATTTAATATCTACAAAAGGACTTGGAATAAGCTATAAATAAAATGTGACATTCTGACTAAATTGAAGTTCTGCAGCAGGTGCTGTGAATTAAGGCTTGTAGCAGGAAACAGAATTTTAGTGAATGTCTTGCTGATGGGTCTACTGATGTCAAAAAAGATTTTAAATTACATATGTAGTTAAGAAGCCAAAGGATTTAAATGGTGGGAGAAATGGCAACCAGTATCAGACTTCTTAGTGACTAATAAAATTGTTACTTACAGAAACAGAGAATAGATTACTTCAGCTATTTAACTGATCATGTGCATAACTGCTTCTTTATAAAAACAATTCCAAGCATCTGTTACAGAACTAAATAAGCATCTATCTGTTGGTAAACTATGGTATTTTAATGTCTGCTCTGGCTTTCCTGTGCTGTTTGTTAGGGATATTTGATGTTTTCACCAGGTTTTGTCTCTTTCTTATGGACTTCAAAATTTCATTTACTTATATGAAATCATTGAGTTTTAATGAATATTAGCCTATTTGTGAAAGGAGCCCAGGAGCCTGAGAAAAGTCAGTTATCATTATGCCACTCAGGTTTCACAGTCTGACTTGCGAAGACCAAGATAGTGTGCTAGGGAGGAGGATATTTTACTGTCTTAATAGAATGTTCTTCTGTGTAAGCTCACATAGGCTATTTAAAGATAATATTTAATGGTGGCTGACTAATGCAGGGTATATCTACACAAACGGTGCAGGCAAACATGAGCTCAGTTTGCCTGCCGGCTGAGCTGTCTGCATATGGGCCAGCTTTGGCCTAGAAGCCGTAGAATAGGGCTAGCACACGTGCCTTCTGCTCTACAAGTGGTTCAGTTGTGGCTGTCTTAAAGTGAGCAGGTACCAAGTAGGTAAACTTGTTTGGGTTTGGTTTATTTTTTAATTTTAATTGTGGGTAACCAATTAAATTAAGCCTTACTACTACCAGACTTCTTTTATGGGAGCAGGACTGTGTTTAGATACATGAAGCAAGAGCTGGGCTCAGTGAGGACTCCTGCATTATAAATTAGCAATTGCCTTTTTCAGGGCTGTTCCCATTTTGTGTTAAGCGCTTTAAAGTACACACATAAACCGAGAGTGAGCCTTTGATATCTGCTCCACTGTTGGCCTGAGGAAAACCAGAGTTTGGTTTCAGTATTGATGCAAAATTGAGATTTTCCTTTGGTCTAGCAACAGGCAGACTGCTCTATTTCCAGGAATTACTTAGGGCTTTGCTGGAAGAGCTAAAAATATCTCAGAGAAATCAAGTAATTTTCTCTTTTTCATTCTCTACTGAACATGTTTCAGCTCTTTGTAGTAGATCCTATCTGACTTAATATGCAACTTGAAAGTGGGTTGTGTGCCAGAAAGGTTTGCTTAAAATGTTTAGCAAGTCAGTCACTGAGCTCGGTGAATGATGCACTTGACAATTTATTCAAAACTTACTTGTTACTCAGTATATAAATACTAAGATATGGTGGGGAAAATTCAGCTGTGTTTTGCCTGCTAAGTGTAGCACATATGCTTCTTTGTTAGAAGTGTTCAGGAGAGTGGGCGGCTAAAATATTTGAGTTATCCAAATTACAGCGGATGGAGGGATGAGGACTGATTGCTACTTTAGGTTGGCATGAATTTCAAAGCATTAAAAGTATATGAGTGAAGTGTCACATAGGTTTCTATGTAAATGCTTTAAATTATTTAAAGTGGAGTGTGTAAAAGGCAGTTCTGTTTCCTCTTACCTGCATTTTTAACAAAAGGAATAATACTAAGCAGTTTTATTTTTACAGTTTAGAGTCTTTTTAATTTAAGAAGTTTTAATGCATTAAAACTGAAGTGTTTAGTCTGAAGACAACGCATGACAGCACTTGTTAGCTAGTAGAATAAGTTAATGAACCATTTCTATTAATCTTAGATTCTGTAAGCATTTTTCAAGAAAATTGCTGGAGGGAGGGGAGTGAGGAGAAAAGGGAACTGAGCAAAGTGATTTTGACACAGTATTTTGAGATGTGGCTCTGCACAAGTCATTCTCAGATATCTCTGAACAATAATCTCCAGTGGTATCACTTCTGAGAGTTTGTTAGAGCACAGAGGAGAGCTGGGTCACTTGCGTGGGCCTGCACTCCAGCTAGTGAGCAGTTCCAGAGCTTCTTTAAGCGTGGTACAAAGATGCACAGTTTACTTCTTTTTTTCTTTTTTCTTTTTTTTTTTTTAATCCATGCCACAATAAAGAATCGCATTTTTTCTTTTGTCTCTTGTGTTATAGTAGATTATGCAATTAATTTTATTTGGGTTTTTTTTTGTTATTTGGCCTTTTTTATGCAGAGTTGTTGTTATTACCATACCAGCAGTTCTAAGCATAAAGGTAGTCAGGGTGGTCATAGGATACATTAAAAAAATTACCTTTTGTGCGTCAAACTGGAGGTATAGATAGGACCATGATGTCCACACCATAAGAGGGATATGGATCTGTTGGATGAGTTCAGGGGAGGGCCACAAAGATGATCCAGGGGCTAGAGCACCTCTACTATGACAGGCTGGGGGAGCTGGGATTGTTCAGTCTGGAGAAGATTCTGGGGGGGACCTTATAACTGCCCTCCAGTACCTGAAAGGAACAAGAGTGTGCAATGATAGGACAAGGGGAAATGGATTTAAATTGAAGGAGAATAGGTTTGGGTTGGATCTTAGGAAGAAATTCTTCAGTATGAGGGTGGCAAGACTCTGGAATAAAATGTCCAGAGAAGTTGTGGCTGCCCCCAAGGCAGGTTCAACAGGGCCTTGAGTAGCCTGATCTAGTTAAGAGGCGTCCCTGCCCATGACGGGGAGGTTGGACGAGGTGATCTCTAAGGTCTCTTCCAACCTAAGACATTCTATGATTCTATGACCACGTTGGGTAGAAAAGTTTTCTATAAAAAAATTTCTTATAAAATTAAAAGGCTTATTTAATGTGTAGTATAATTTTTACCCTTGTGCAACTACTATAAAAATAAAGGAGGAGCTATAGGCTATAGATGAAGGAAGAGTGGAGAGCTGTTGTGAAGGATTACTGTCTGTTAGAAGTAGGGAGGAGGGGAGAACAGGATGTGGTGAGATTGAAATGCATGCTGAGGGCCGAAGATTGCTTGAACAGAACTGCATGAGGAGGGTGGCAGAAACTGAGGTGGTAGAAAGCAGCCCAGGGAATAGGTTCCTTCATTTAGTTTAGAGAACTGGAGATAAGGATGAATCTTGTTTCCTTTATTTCACCTCCCTACTCAGCAGAATTGCGTGGTTATGATTTTAGTTAGTAGGCCATAGTCAGTGATCATGCTTGTGTTTTTGATTGAATCATCTCTTTGCAATGGGCAGGGGAAGAGTTGTTCCAGAGGGAAGGATTATATAACATTTTTACCTAAGTTGCATACATTATACTTGGTGAATAAATGCATAGACTATATCACAAACTTTGATACAAATGTCTGTCTTTAATTTTCAGATGAACTTTTAAACACCATTTCTTCAAGATAAAATGTCACATACTTGTTCTTTTAAAATGGCTACTGATGAGTTCACATTGTGTTAACATATATCTCTCTGTACATGTAGGGGATGGAAAACTGCAAATAATAGTAAATGTTAACAATATTGAGTTAATGTTCTGTGCTTTTATCTCTTCACTCAGAATTGGATTTACAGTCATGGAGGAACATCAACAACATTTACACTGTGTGAACTGTGTCAGCCGTCGTTGTATGACCAGACCAGAACCTGGCATTTCCTGTGATTTGATTGGCTGCCCATTGGTTTGTGGAGCTGTTTTTCACTCATGTAAAGCTGAGGAACATCGCATGTTATGTCCACTTGAACGCGTGCCTTGTTTGAATAGTGGCTTTGGATGTCCCTTCGTAGTAGCCCGAAATAAAATGGCTGATCACCTAGAAGTTTGTCCTGCAAGTGTGGTGTGTTGTACCATGGAGTGGAATAGATGGCCAGTCAGTTATGCAGACCGAAAATCTTACGAAAACTTGAGTAAAGATGTTGATGAAGTGGAGCAGCTAGATATGGCTTTAGCCCTTCAAGACCAGCGCATGTTATTAGAATCACTTAAAGTAGCCACTATGATGTCAAAAGCTGGTGATCAGATCCCCGAATCCAGAGAGCAAACTTCTGTCAAATCAAGTGCCCCAGCTGCGGTGCATTCAAATGGCTTGATGCCTGTAGATGAAGAGTCCTATGGTGCGCTTTATCAAGCTACTGTAGAAACAACGAGGAGTTTGGCTGCTGCTTTGGATATCCTGAACACTGCTACGAGGGATATTAATATGTTAAGTTCACGGCTTTGCATTTCACCACGTGATACGAAAGAAGATACTGAGGTTAAAGAACAAGCTTCTAATGGCATTATTCAGGATAGAAAGTCTGACGGTGAATATCCAGATGAACATAATGTAGGAGCAGTTGGGGGAATTAACTTTGATAGCCTGAGTCAAAATTCACAAATGGAGCAAAATGGTTCTAGTGATATTTGTTATGATGCAGTGGAGGAATGTGACTTAAATCTAAACCTCAGTAACTCCTCACTGTTGTGTAATGGCTTTCACGTGGAAAATGAATGTTCAAAGCCGTTGGACCAGAGTGAAGATCTTGGTGTATCTAATTCAAAACCATCTGGTGTAGCAAATGGACAGTGCGCTGCATCTCCTGATGATGAAGCATTACAGTCTTGCAGCTCCTTCCCTGTAACAGCACAACTTGAAGTAGCATCAGCTGATCACTTAGTTAATGGCAGTGTTAATCATGTGCTACTTCCCCATAATGCTAATGAAGAAGAAACGTTAGAGAGACAAGCGGAGCAAGAAAGATTGAGAAATGTAGATGCATTTTCACTTTTGCGGCATCGATCGTACAAATTCCTTGTTAACCACTATTGGTCTACACCAAAAGAAGATAAAGCTGTTGATACATCAGATTTGGAGATCACGGAAGATCCTATGGGTCTTCAGGGGATTGATCTAATCACTGCAGCTCTGTTGTTTTGCCTAGGAGATTCTCCTGGAGGTAGGGGCATATCAGAAAGTCGCACTGTGGACGTGTATCATGTTGACTTTGGGACCCAAACGTTTTCTCTCCCGTCTGCTATATTGGCCACAAATACAATGGTGGGAGAAATAGCTTCAGCTTCTGCGTGTGATCATGCCAACCCACAGCTCTCAAATCCAAGTCCGTTCCAGACCCTTGGACTGGATTTGGTATTGGAATATGTGGCTAGATACCAAACAAAACAGCGTTCAATGTTTACATTTGTTTGTGGACAGTTGTTTAGGAGGAATGAATTTTCATCGCATTTTAAGAATGTGCATGGTGACATTCACGCTGGCCTTAATGGCTGGATGGAGCAGAGGTGTCCTTTGGCATATTATGGGTGTACATATTCTCAACGAAGGTTTTGTCCTTCAACGCAAGGGGCAAAAATTATTCATGACCGCCACTTAAGGTCATTTGGGGTTCAGCCTTGCATATCCACAGTATTAGTAGAACCAGCAAAAAGCTGCTTAATTGGACTACACAACGACCACCTGAGTAGCCTTCCTTTTGAGGTTCTGCAGCACATTGCTAGTTTTCTAGATGGCTTTAGTTTATGTCAGCTTTCAAGAGTGTCGCGTTTAATGAGAGACGTGTGTGGAAGCTTGCTTCAAGCACGTGGAATGGTCATACTGCTTTGGGAGAAGAGAAAGTACCCAGATGGAAGTTCTTCTTGGCAGATAAAAGAAAAGGTAAGTTATTTTTAATTTTGAAGATGGAAGGGAAAGTATTAAATTGGGCATGTCTCTGCTTTTTCCCTTACCCATAGTGATCAGGGAAAATATTATTGGTTTTTGATATAATGTCCCTTCAAGAGACAGATTGTTGTATAGAAAAAACAATTAATGTGAATTGCTAGCAGGTTGCTTCAGTCTTCTCCACACTTGAAGTAGGCGTTGAAGTACTGTCTGCCTAGCTTTTACTGGATGTTTTTTCCTAAGATTTTAAAATATTAAATGACTACTTAATTATTTTCTTGAGTATCAGTATTCCATGGAAGCAGAAGAGTTGCCTACAAAGTTTGCTTTTATCGGCTTTATACTGTTTACAGCAGTTTTAATTTTTGCTAACTGGTTGAGGTCCCTATCCATGTAAATATTTCTTAAAACCTTTGGGTGACCTTTGTATAGCACAGTTTTTACCTTTTACCTCCTTTGCCCCCACCCCAAACTGCAGAGTATCTGCAGCAATCTTTGGAAATTGCAAAAGTCAGTAGTTTTACAAATGGATCATTGTGACTGGCATGCAATACTTGGTCATTTAACTTCTGATTGCATCGACTTCGTAGATGCAAAAAGTCCTGCCTGTGTTTCTTGCTGGTGTTCTGACTTGACTTGGAATGTGAGTCAGCCTGGGACTGACTGTAAACAATTCAGCATTGTGTGTTTTTGTCACATTCATTTTAGTACTGTTTATCGTAGATACTTTCAGGCAACGTTTTGTATTGTAGCACAATTTCCTCCTCTGAGGCCAGGCGTCTTAAAACGTGTTGAGCCTAAGTGCAACTTATTTTCTAGGTTTGGCGCTTCAGCACAGCCTTCTGCACTGTGAACGAGTGGAAGTTTGCTGACATTGTAAGCATGGCTGACCACTTGAAGAAATGTAGCTATAACGCTGTCGAGAGAAGAGAGGAGGCTGTTCCGCTGCCATGTATGTGTGTAACACGAGAGCTCACTAAAGAAGGACGTTCGCTGCGCTCCGTTTTGAAACCAGTACTTTAAATATTGCAACCACTCCGATTGCACATACACTCAAGCACCTGATATAACCTCGGTAATATTACGTGACACTTTATTAATGTACTAAAGATACTTTCTAGCTAAATCTACTCTGTCACTGTGTATATAAGGTTTGAAGTGACATTTATTTTTTATAATACTGTTTAGCTGGAAAGTAGTGAAAGTTGCCTTAACGTTTGAAAAATTCGGAACTTGCTGGACAGGGTAGTTTTATCTAACTTATATAATTTAAGAACAAAAACCTAAGGTGTGTTTTCTGATTCACTGGTGCCCATGTTGCTGTTGACTGATAACATTTCAAAAACGGCCTCTAAATGGTATGCACATTTAGGTAGGAAACGCTGAATTGTAGTGAGACAAAGTCCTGACCAAATGTACTTTCTGTATTTGGTCTATTTTTTTTAACAAATTATAATGCAAATATTTGAAAGATAAGGAAGAATTCAAAACTTTATAGTAGAAGTCTCAAACACGACTTTTAAACACATCTTTTCTCATGAAATCAGTGTTCTAGTGCTCTTCCTAGTTAACAGGAGATCTAGGATCAGCTTTTTTTTTTTAGTATTTTTATTTAGGAATGATCTAAGCGAAGCCGCTTAATTTTAAGTACAACTTTCTTTCAACATGTCAACAATGATTATTTTTCTTCTCAACTATTAACTGTTACTTCACTTTGGGGAGCAAAACTTAGAGCTAAAACCATGGAATACTAGTTTTTACTTTCACACCTACAACGACATCAATATAAAATGTTTAAAATGTTTTTCCTTGTTCTGCAGTTGGCTGAGGGTTATATTGCTTGAGGAGTCAGAAATTCAAAGTATGTGATGAACAGTTATGAATTTATAATGCAGCTAATGAAAGGGCTTTACTTGTCGTATGGTATTGTGAGGTGTATTGTCTCCTTTTCTGTTAATTTGTCTGTAAAAATGCTGCTTTTTTTGAGGAGCATTTTTAATTCCTGGTATGTATAGCAAATGTGTATCATCTTCATAAGATGAGACATGATTTATTAATTGCATAAGGCATATCGGAAATGTATGGTCAACCACACGTGTTAAATGAACAACTCCAATTTGCTTCCAGTCTTCCGTAACAAAAGAGCTTAGAGAGCATTTGTGAACAGAGAATACACGCTCTGAGAAGTGGCCTGGTATAGCAAAACTGTAAGAACATGAACTGACTTTCCAGCTTGTTTGTATTAATGTTGGTGTCTCCAGCCTGTTGCACTTAGCAACTGTGCCACAAAGTAAAACAGAAACAGACCAGAGCTTGGAACAAAGAAATACAGTACATGTTTCCATTATAGGAAAAAAAGTAAGAGATTAGTAAGGAGGAGATGTTTACAAAAATGGCTACATTTATTACTCTTAATTTCTGTACTGGGCACTTGTTTATGGCTAGTCTGGCTGCAGTTCACGACTTCAGTGTCTCTGCATTTCACATCCTGGTTCCAGTCTAGCTAAACGTTTACTGCCTTTTTCTATCTGGAGTGCTAGAGGTGCCCAGAAAAAAAAAGAAAATCTAGTTCTTAAGTGCCATGAGTTGAGACTACCAGAGCTCAATCAGAAGTTCTGCCTGGATTTTTGAACCTTATGTTCTCTTTCCACACTTTCTCTTTTTTGTTGTTCTTTGGAGAGAGGAAATGAGTAAACCCTCTACAGAAGTTAGCAATCTTTGCAGTAATTCTTGGCTGTTACCACAGTTATCTGGAAAGGAGAGTCTAGATGCATGTACAAATCTGACTCTGACTCTGCCAGCTGGGTTTTAAGTAGGAGTTTTAAACCTGCCCAGCCTCTGTTTTCTGAGTGAATTAAAATGCTCATTGCCCACAAATTCTTCAGTGCAAGGCAGGAGGCAGACTTTCATCGGTTCTTGTCTTTTAGCTCTAATGACTCCTTGCTGCTGCTGTCCAGTGTTTAAAAGTAGTTGTGTGACCAGAAGGATCCCGAATCTTGAGGAGTTTAAACTTGGTTTATGGCTAAATCTACTTTAAAACATCTGTTTGGGTTTCTGGTGTTTTTTAGACAGCAATGTGGTGGGTTTGGTACTCTGCATTCTTCGTAACTACCCAGAACCCTGATAAGCGTGGTAGCCAGGTGTGTTTCTCGGTCGCTTAGGGAAAAAGGGGGTTCAGTTAGAGGGGCTGGTGTTGGTAGAATCTTGCTTGTAGCACAGTGTAGATCTACATCTAAAGTGTCATCTGTTGTTGATCTATTAAAATGAACTTTTTAAGTACTCAGTGTTCTTCTTAAGAAATAACACTATTTCTCAAAACATGCACTTTTGTTTTCAAATGTAGATACAGGCTTTTTTGTTAAATTAGTTTATTTTTTATGAGAATCCAGAGCTATTAAAATATCAATGTTGTAAACAAAAATCTCTGCCTTGTTAACTGCTCCAAATGCAGAAATACAATATAGTTAGGATAAAAACTTTTTTTACGCTGCTATGCAGTTTGTAAAACATCTATGGTGTATAGTCAGTCTATCAAAATGTGGCTTGTTCACATTTGCCCTCGAATTTTAAAAATGTTGTATCTCTTTCCTGGTACATCTTCCTTACAGCATATGTAGACAGCTGTTCCAGTCTTTCTTTTACTTGATACCACATTGCTACTTTGTTTAAAATATTATGTTTTCAATCATTATGCAATATTTTTTTGCAATGTCTGTTGAAATCCTAATAAAACTTTTGGAGTTTCTCTTTTAGTATGATTGTGCTTTTTAAAAATCTTATCACCAGCCTTCCGGTGTTGAAACATGGTGCTCAATGCCTGCTTATAGGATTCAAGTAAGTACTCAAAAAATGAAGTTACATAAAGGAATCTATTTACAAACATTTAAGTATTGCACAATTTGGAAGTGATTAAATATGTATTCACATTCACTTCACTATGAAGACTGGTCATTCCTGTACAGCCATTTCTATTACTTTGGTGTCTTATGCAGCATAGATTTCCTTCCACAACTAAAATTTACCTAACACTGAAGACTTATAAAGTATCATGTAGGTTTGAATGTTGGGCTTTTGATTTTTTTATTTTTTTTCAAATAATAGATTGGAAATATTATGTGATTGTTACAATATACACTTAAGCTACTGGTTTGTGAAGGACATTTTCAGTGTATTGTCTCAGGGGTAAAGTTTTCTGTAGTAAGTTGTTGCTTAAAATGGTAAAGAAGCAAAAAAATTAGGGTAGTTTTTAGGTATTGCTTGTGAAATGGCAAAACATAAACCAAAACCTCAATAAAATAGAAGACTGTCCAGAAATTGACCTTTTTTCCTGCCATTTGCTAATACGAGTATGCTGATAGTCTTTACAAATAAAAATGTACCTATACAACATAAATCTGAAAATAATTTAAACTGTGTCAGGTATTGTGGTGGGACTCATAGTTTAATTTAAGCCATTACAAACTTGTGGTTATTTTACTTTTTAGACAGGACACATTCGCCTTTTGGTTTTGTCTCTCTGTAAGTGGATTAGATATTCTGTTGTGTAAGGAAAGATTTTTTTTATTTTTTTTTGTCTCGCTTTAGCTTTCTTACTGCTTGAAATATTCTAGAGGATTTACCTGCGTGCTTCAGGTTGTTTTCCTGAGAATACTACTGCTAAGACTATTTTCATAGGCTCTTATCTGCTGAATTTGCTTTCCTAAAAGGAGATTTAAATTCAGTGGAGAATTTGATGCCTGCTGTAATGAGAAAGCCGATTTAAATTCGTTCAGTCAGAATGTCTCTTCAGGCATCTTTGATCATCTTCATGGGAGCAAAATCTAGTGATTGCTTACAGCAGTGGGGAAAAAATAACATTCAGATAGTGTTTATAAAAAATGATGGCATGTAAAGCAGAAGCATTTTGAAGAATGGGGTTCTCATAGTGTGAATACTCGGCACGTGGTGAATATTGTAGCAGTAATCCAAACTGGAGAGCAAAAGTGAATGGAGAGGCAGGCTTAAAATAATGAAGGCATCCAGACCCAACATAGAGGCTTTTCTGTGGGACTGTCTTTGTGAGATTGCTGGGAGTTTCTGACTGGTGCATGCTGCAACTGTGCTTTACTGATGATGTATCAGTCTTTGCATGATAGCGGTAGTTACCCTGCTGCTACTTGAGCTCTAATGTGCTTCCTTGTAACTGTCTCTGAGAGCTCCCTGCATTCCTGAATCAAGTATTGAAGTTGAATGCACTCCTCTTTACTGAATGCAACGTGTGTATTCAGTGTAGCTTCTATATGCTGGTGATGTCAAGCAATATTTGGTAAGAATAATAGAAAAATAGTCCTTTGGATATGGACTGATAACATTCACTATAGCTTGCTAGTAGCCTGGTAGTCATCATTAGATGCAGAAGTACACACCTCTGCCACTTTGACAAATTCTGCAACACATGCAGTAGTAGGTACGCAGACTGGTTATAGCCTTAGGTAGTAGAAAAATGTATACAGAATAAGTGTGTGTGATTTTAGCAGCAAAATATATATATATATATGAAAAAGCTAAAATTTCCTGAGGTATGAATTTATATAAGCCTAGATTTGTAGAATCAGTCAGAAAAATGTGATTTCTGCCTTCAAAATGTTTCAGTGTTCTGGCGCTTGTGAGCTGAGTTACTCATTTTAAATCATATTATGGATGGACTGCAGGAAAATAGTAATGGGAGACGTTGCAGTGACCTTAGAAAATTAGTTCAGTTTGACAGTGTTGTAACATACCAAACTGAAAATTTTACAATATAAAAAATAGGGCACAAGAAATAGATTGTAAGATATGCTTTTTATTTAAAATTCAGGGGTTTTCTACCCTAAGGCAAGTTCTGAAGCATGTAACGAAAGAGCTGTCTTCAAGTGTATTGTGATTTAAGTTGAGAGAATTCCTCCAGCAATGTCAATTGCATTAGTACTAATGCATTAGTTGTATTAGCATTTTTCACGTGAACATCCCAACAAAGGAGGAGGCCGCAGAGTAAAGCTAATCTGATTATGTGACTGGTTAGCAACTGAACAATCAGCGACCTGGCACGAATATATGTTGGACTTTGGTCAGTGTTAATGTTTGATCATTATGTGTTGTGTAATCTTCTGAATACTGCGTGCACTTCAGTATTGTAATTATACAGTTGTGTTCCACGTGTAATTCTGGAGGCCTTTGCCGCAAACAGGAAATAACGTGCTGCTTAATGAGATTTGAGCCTTGGGTGAGGTAAAATATGACTGTTACAAACTGTGTCAGCTCTTTACGAGCATCAGCTGTGGAGTTTCAGGTCAGCTGTGGTGTTTCAAGAGTAAGGGATGAGTGGATGCCTTATTGCCTAAGTGAGGTGGCTTTACTCCTTAGCATGAAGAGTTTTATAGGGTATCTCACTGCGCACATGGGTTTTGATGTGCAGATAGGTAGGATGTTCTCAAATTAACAAGGCAGTAAAACTAACTTATTAGCAGATGGGATTGCACACAATGTAAAATTGCTTCCGTTTTTTGTCATAAAACAGGTTCAGTCTAAGTAACCTGTGACTTGGACTTCAGTTAACTGAAGTTGCAGCTTGTAATCTTATTTTTCAGCTGGTGCCGTTTTGAATCACAGAAGCATTTATGCTAGAGGGTAAAAAAACCACAACAAACCAACCAGACAAAAAACCACAATCAAACACAAAAAAGCCCCCACCAACCAACAAAACACGTTAACATCTAGAAGAATTTCAGTGATGGATTTCTGTCGTGTTTCTATATGTAAGCAGTGTTCATCAACATTTGTTAGGAGAGCCTGGGAAGTAAATGGGAAACTCAATTTCTATATTTTGTTCAAATAAATTTCTACTGCATATAAAGAAAGTGCATCATTTTAATGAAAAACAAAACACATTTACAAAAGCTCTGTGATTGGCAGTGTCACCTTTTTACTGTCATTTTGGTCTTAAAGTGAACCTCAGTGATACCAGATCTGCTAATTTTATCATCCAGGTGTTTTTTATTCTCTTTGAAATAAGTATGTAAACAGGTGAAAAAAAACCTCAGGGCTTTTACAGGTGTTCAATGAGCTGAGACAGTTTTAAGTATAAGTTTCTGCCATTGACCTTTTTCACTATTGTAGGAGGTTGTTGTTCAGGGTCCGGTGGTTATTGTACACCTCAGCTGCAATGAGATGATCTTCAACCCTGTATTGAAGATGAGGGAGGAAGGGAAACTCTCCTCTATAGCTGTGATCCTCTATGCCATCTTGAAACTTCACTTTTCTAGGAGTCACGTTGAACCTGCAAGAGTCTCACCTCATGTCAGTGCTTATTTCTTTAACATTTTGCATTTCTTGCCCCCTTTTTTTTATTGTTGTTTCAAGTGCTGTCCACTTTTCATAGGAAAAACTGCCTTTAATACTGAGCAGGGAAGTTGACACAAAAAATCCCCAGCACGCTTAATTGTCCATGTTTGAGTGTTAACCTTCCAAGTAATTAGGAACATGTGCCATATGAGTGTCACAAACTAATGTTAAACAATATTGAGATGATTACCTTTTCTGTCCAAGGTGGAGCAGATCTTTGGATCATTAAATTTGTTTCCAATGATCTGATTAGGATACCTGAAGAAAGTCTCTGTTCTTTCAAAGCGGTAGGGGAAAGAGGCAGACTAACCAAAAATAAATAGTTCTTGTTCTGGCTGAGGCAACAAAAATCTGCCTTATTTTTAGAACTTACTCACACCCTGCTCCTTGATTCTGTGGGTACTTCTCCTTAAACTCGTTTCCTTTGGAAAGCAAGTCACGGCAGGTGAATTCATGTTCAAAGAGTTAAGCACACCTGCTTTCCTCCAAGAAAATGAAATGGAAGCAAAAGACTAGCAACTTGGTCTACCTTGGTTGAGAAGCTTCTCTTCCGTGCTTAGTTATGACACAGTCCCTGTGATCCTTGGTTATTGATTGTAGTTTGAGAATGGGAAGCTCTCCAAAGTTTAGTGAAAGTGTGTTTAGTAGCCCATTACACACCGATAAGGGCCACTCCGTGTTTTTGCAGTCATGTCTCAGAAAATTTGCTCAAGGACTTAGCATGCTGCTTCTGCTTGAAAACTCTGTTCATTATTGCCAGCTTAATCTGATCTTGTCTCCTCACAAGGACATTTTCTGAGCATGTGACCATCTGCCTCCTTTCTGTTGAAGCTATCAGAGCAGGTGGATGTAGCTTGAGGGAGCTGCAGCCCCTGGAGAGCCCACACAGGAGCAGGCTCCTTCACATGGGAGCTGTGGCCCATGGAATGGAGCAGGACTTGCGATGCTCTGGGGGACCCATGCTGGAGCAGGTCTTCAAGAACTGCAGCCAATGGGAAAGACTCATGTTGGAGCAGCTTGGGAAGGACTGTATCCTGTGAGAGGGATCCCACTCTGGAGCAGGGGAAAAGTGCAAGGAGGAAGGAGCAGCAGGGAGAAGCTGTTAGCAACTGACCGGAACACCCGTTCTCCATACTCCTGTGCTGTTTGGGAGGGAAGGAGATAGAAGAGTTAGGAGGGAAGTTGAGCCTGCATGGAGAAGGGTAGGGGGAAAAGTGTCTTCAGTTTTGTCTATGCTTGTCCCCGTCCTATTCCAATTGGCAATAAATGTAATTTTCCCTGACTCAATTCTTTGTTGTCTGTGATGGTAATTGCTGAATGATTTCCCTGACCTTATCTCAACCCACAAGTTTTTCCATCTTACTTTCTTCCCACTCTATTGAAGAGGGAGAGGAGTGGGTGTCTGGTGGTCAGACATGATCAAACTGAAGATCAAAGCAGCACAGGGGTATGGAGAATGGAGGTTCTGGTCAGATTTCTCCATGGCAATTAATTTTCAGGTCTGATAGTCTCCACTCAAAAGGAGAAATTGTGCGTGTGTAGAAAAAAAAAGAATATTCTGTAGTCACTAGAAGGCTGCTTAGGATGTATTGTCCATATACATGTTTATACCATTTCCAGTGGAGCTTGGAAGCTGGAAGGGCTTGGGAGGTTGAGATGACAAGGCTTACTGTGTTGATTTGCACCATGTGCTCTTGGTGACTGAGTAGGGAGGTGGGTTGTTAACTGGTTGAAGCAAAGAAGTCAGAGAGTTGTGGTCAACGGGGCAGAGTCTAATTGGAGGCCTGTATCTGGCGGAGTCCCTCAGGGGTCAGTGCTGAGGCCAGTGCTGTTCAATATGGTGGCACAGGGTGACAGAGCACTAGCACGGGCTGCCCAGGGAGGTTGTGGAGTCTCCTTCTTTGGAGACTTTCAAAACCTGCCTGGATGCATTCCTGTGTGACCTACTGTAGGTGATTCTGCTCTGGCAGGGGGGCTGGACTAGATGATCTTTCGAGGTCCCTTCCAACTCCTAACATTCTGTGATAAACAAGATGCTGAGCTCCTGTGGCTCAGGAAGATAGGCAAACACCACCTCTGCTCTGTGTGAGAGGGAAGGGCCTGACTGTGTCATGAAGGTCATAATGCAGTCTAAACAGTACTTTGTTTTAAGTTATTAAATGTGTATGTGCTCACAGTATGAATTAGCAACTATAGCAGCACTCAAAAGATTTTGCTTCTTAATACCCAACTTCCTTGTTTCCTCTTACTCAAGTGGATGAACAGTTTTGACTTGAGGTTTTGATGCAGAGTAGGTGTTGAAGCCATAATTAGATATGTCATCAGGGTTGCAGTGTTGATGATGGAGTAAAGTGGGTTGTGTGGTTTAGTGTCACTCAGCCATATCATTAAACTGGAAAGCTGTAATTGTGTTTTGCAGAAAGAAAAAAAAAATGGGGTTTTAATCCATATTTCCCTTGTGCTTTGGAATAAAGCACAAACTTTCTTGTAAGCTTTATGTCAAGAAATCAAGCTAGATAGAGATGTTCAGAGTGACAGCTAGATGATTAGGGCATTTTGTACGTGGAAGATCCAGTTTGTCTTGTCTCCAAATCAAGCAGAGAAGGAACTTTCAATAATAAGGTGCTGTTTCTCACATCATAATCACTGCAAGAGCTGCTTTTGAGTTCTCTCTTGCTTTCATCTTTCTCTCCTTATAGAATGATGTTAAATTAGTCCACTAAGAGTCCCAGAATAACAGAGAGAAACCTGTATGAAATAGTTACCTTGTATACAGGTGTGTTAAACAAAAGGTTGGTAAGAATTCATCAAAATAGATGGTGAATATGGTAAAATTAGTGCTTTGACAATTAGTCAAGATAAACTGTAACTGGTCTGACCACAGGTATGCTGTCAGCAAAAGTGGATTTGAGAAACACTACTATAGAGAGAGTTAGGGCATAGCCTGCCTTTGGAATGTCCTGTTTGAACTTTAAGCCATTCGTAATTGACAGAATCTGGATGAACAACTCTGTGTGGTGTTCCCAGTAACTACCGTAACTGACACTAAGTGGTTGAGCGCTCCCTGGCAGTTGCAGTGACTGAACAGAGCTTGAGGAAAAGGTAACAAGTGGCCAGCTGAGGCGTGCTGTGCTACTTTGGATCTTGAGCAACCACCTGACGGTTACATGAAGATCATATGAGAATGTTTTTCTTCACAGTTTGATGTGGCGTATCAGGTTAGAGTGACTGCTTGCATCCATGGAGGTAAAAAAAAGCTTTAACCTGAGGAGAGACAGAAGAACATACAGAGAATATCACCAGCTGCACATCATTATCTGGGGACTCACCCATGATGAGGGAGTTAACTGCTCCCAGTCACATGTGACCAGATGGCTTGTAATTGCAAGCTACTGCAGTACAATGAGTTACCCATTAACCAGCTGAGGCATCATGGTAGTGTTAGCAGAGGTGTTATGCTTGCAGCTGGAGCAAACAGAGAATTTATCTGGTCATTTACCACAACTCAGCTAATGACACATTACTCCACAAATAATTTGAAAGAGGAATTGCTATGGGATATGCTAGGAGCCAAAATCTAGCCTGTGCTGACAGTGATGCCATCATCACCAAATGCATTCTCCCAGCAGATTTACTGTGACTTCTGTTTCCCTCTGTGGTATTAAATGCTATTCTGTTGGGTTTTTTCACATCAATGTAAGTGAGATTAACAATAGAAGTAACAATTATTGTGTTGGGTTTTTTTCCAAAACTCTTTTTGATGCTGATATTACAGGACTTTAAAATTGTTTTTAGGCTTCAAGGGGATGTTCTGACAAACTCATCCATGATGCAACTTGGGTGAGGGGAAAAAAAAAATCACTTTTTATTTATTGCTCCCTCTGGATCATATAGATGTAATCATGTTGAAATGAAGTGAGATGATAAAGCTATGACTACAGTAATTCTGTGAAATTCATGCTGAGTTCATTTTATGCTTAGTTGGATCAATATATCAAACTTGTTGGTTTCTACTGCCTTGAATTTATATGGGTAGTAGCATTTGAACAAACGTTTGCTACAGCAAAACAAGTATTAATAAATACAGAATAATATATGTAATACAAACCCACTCATTCTTTAGCTGTATGGACAGAACTTAACAGAAGTTGTTTACTTAGGAAAGACTGCCAGTAACTTGTTTATCTTAGGAGCACTAGAGTGAAAAGTGATGCCAGCTGGATTTGTTATGTAAATACAACCTTTAACAGATTTTTTTAATATTTTTGGTCTCGGTAGAATAGTCTTCAGTTTGTTAGCTACAGGGATATACGTGTTGTACATATTCATGTTCGGGCATACAGAACACTATCCCTAAGTTTACGTAAAAGAGGTGTTTGTGGGGAAATGAGTGGATTCAGTTGACTTCCATGAAATTTTCAGACTTCTAATCCAGGTCATACTGCTTGCTGCTTAAAATATGTCTCAATTCTAGAACAAAGTACTAGTTCTCCAAGTCTGAAATAATCTCTTCTAGGTGATAATGTGCAATTCATCCATCACTCTAGTCAGCTGCCAAGTAACAATTCAGTAGTTTTCCCTTTTATAGTTCTCTGCTTGATGACATGTCCCTAAAGAAAAAGTTGTTATATTTGCAAGTATTTCTGAAAGGTAGGGAGGAATTGCAGTTTTATTTTAAAAAATTTATATAATACCCAAATCAGCAGCTGAAGTTTAATTAGCCCCTTTAAATTGAGTTGATTGTGTGTGAACTTTAATAAAATCCATAGAGCTTTGCAAAAAGCATAAGAGCAGCAGCAGAAAAATTATTAGCCTCTCCTGAAGTCTATGTAGTCCAAATAGTGAAAAGTTTCTTTACACTGTTCCCTTTTAATTTCTGTTATTTTCCTTGCATTGCTCTAAAAATAATATCCCATTGGCTGTCCCCAGTGTGACTCCTAACTTGCAGTCATAGTAGCCTAAAATACTGTTGTGGTTTAACCCCAGTTAACCAAGACCCACACAGCCGCTTGCTCTCCCCCCTCACAGTGGGATTGGGGAGAGAATCGGAGAAGTGGCAAAATTGGTGGTCTGAGATAAAGACAGTTTAATAGGTAAAGCAAAAGCCATGTGCACAAGCAAAACAAAACCAGGAACTCATTCCTCACTCCCCATTGGCAGGCAGGGGTTCAGTTATCGCCAGGAGAGTTGGGCTCCATCATGTGTAACAGCTACAGGGGAAGAGAAACACCATCACTCTGTCTGCCCCTTCCTTCTTCCTTCAGCTTTACACACTGAGCATGACATCGTATGCTACAGAATATCCCTGTGGTCAGCTGGGGTCAGCGGTTCTGGCTGTGTCTCCTCCCAACTTCTTGTGCACCCCCAGCCTGGTCTCTGGAGGGGTCCAGTGAGAAGCCGCAAAGGCCCTGACTCTTGTGTGAGCACTGCTCAGCAATAAAAATATCCCTGTGGTATCAACACTGGTTCCACCATAAATCCAAAACGCAGCCCTGTACCACTAGGAAGAAAAATAACTCTGTACCAGCCCAAATAGGACAATCACATGAGTAAAAGACCATTATTTAATAGCTTTATAAATAGCAATTCGTCTTATTTTCTTAAAATCTTAAGTTGAAACTTGTCCTAATGTTAAATACCCAAATACGTGGCTTGAAAGCAGGGAAAGTGAGAGGTCTATTTCCAGAGGGATTAAAATCTTTATATGCTGATAAAATCAGTAGAGGGTACTGGTTTATCTGTTACCTCTAATAATTGAAGTCTTAACTTTAGGCTTCCAGATTCGAATGCCTTTGCTAGAGTTGCTTTGAATCTTCCTTCTAGTAAGTGAAAAAACTAACAGTCAGTGTTTTTTATTTTAAACTCTTCAAGTAGGAAGAAAGAAACACCTGCCTTCTAAGGTTTAATGTTTAAAAATGTCAGAGGACCTCAAGACAGATCAGCTTAACTTTCCATACAAAGACATGGAGACTGGAATGACATGAATTCTGCTCTCCTTAAAAACACTACAAGGAAAAACATTAGAAGATAAATCTAATTTAGTTATTCCAAGAGAATACGGTGCCTTGGCTCAGTTACTTTGGCAGGCAAACAACTGTAGGCTCCACTTTTGCAGTATTAAGTCTGAAAAGATGTGAGCCTCATGCTTGTTGAGTGTAGGACTGTTCTGGAATAAAATGACACTGAAGTCATTCTCCTTCAGAGGGCTGCTGTGTATGAGCGTGGATAGGTCTGCGATTGCCCTCTGACCTGCGGTGCCTGGCTTTGAGCATGCTGTACCATGGAGCACAACCGGTCACATGTGGCAAGCGGCTTGATTTTTTTTTTTTTTAAAGGTATCAATGTCGATAAATTTGCCAGACTGTTTTCTTCTACCCCACAGCAGAATGGTAGATAGAGACAAACAAGTATCTCTAGATAGTTACTAAGGGAACGTGCTGATCAACATGCAAATATTAAATGTGCCTTTTGTGTGCATAATCGCTTCTTAGAAACACAGTTGAAGAAAACCCAGTCAATCATTTTAGCTTATATTTTTGACAGAATCTATGTAGTTGAAAGGAATGTGTGTATAGCTGAAAATCAGGTAATTCAGAAAACAAGGTGAAATAGGTGGTCTGTTATACTGGGAATGTGCAGTCATTTAAGTACCTCACTTAACGTACGATTGTTCCTGGTGAGGAGGGACGATGCAATAGCACCAGTCACACTCTCTGGGCCAGGACTGACTCTGAAGTTCTGATTATGGAAGCAATGGATTCAGTGATCACACCTAGATCTTCTAGAAACGCTGAAAGTTGAGTGCCATTTAATGTAATCAGGGTGGTGAATAGTTACAATATCAGTACCAGTGATCACTGAGGTAGAAAAAAATGACTTCATTTGCATATTCATACTTAGCACAGAACTGAAAATACAGAGCTTAATTATTGCTTTCTGGTTAAGTCATTTGAAATGTGGATGCTTACAAAGGAAGTCTAGTAACTGCTCATTAAGTGCTTCACTGGGCTCCCCTGTAAATCCAGACAGGCCATCACACCAGTCTAATAGCTACTCCCTCCCTCTTTTCCCTCTCAAAACTATTTTAACCATGGGGATAGCTGGAATCAGTAATAAATTAAAAATACTCATAAATGTATGCAGTGTAAAGAACCGTTTCCTAAACAAGACTAAGGTCTTGAGAACTTGGAACACAATATTCTAATACATGTATTTATTAAAGAACTACTACATGCTACAAAGAATGGTTGGCTGGTTGGCAGGAACTCAAAGAGGGCTTGAAGTTCCATGCAAACTAGTTCCAACAGTTCATATATAAGTACATTTTTTTTAAAGCTCCATTTCATTGTTTTATAGGCAGAAATCTGAAAAGTAAGAGATCAGGTGAGGATTTATTCTACAAGTTTCCCAGACAAGGACTGTTCTATGAAGCAAAAATAAATATGATAATTTAAGAAAATAATTCCACTTATGTGGAACTTCATGTCATGAGTGACATACTCAAGTACTATTCAGTTTGGGCCAAGTTAGTTCCTGTTGCTAATCTGTGAATCTATGAACTTTTCTATCTGGATTTTTCCTCAAAATAGGAAGGGCTTCTGTCAACAATATTTTCTATGGTGCTAAGCTTTCCATCATGATCTTAGCTTGAAAATAGCATGCCTATGTAAGTGTGCAGATGACTTCATATATATAAGTAAACCAAGAAGGAATCCATAAGTAGGGCAATTAGATCTAGGTGCTCTTTTTCAGTAGGCTTAAAACCACTTTGGAGGGAAAAGGCATAAGAAGCTTCAGACAGTTTGTATAATTGCATTTTCATGCAGTAAGGAACAAAAAGTAAGTACTGAGAAAGATAATGCCGTTTGAAAATGGAAGTGTGCTCATAGCTGTTCAAGATGATGTAATATGTGTGTAAGTCAAGTAACTCTACAGGGAGACAACTGGAAGTACGTACTCTGGTTCCAAGGCTATCACAATGTTGTTCATTAACACAACTGATGTGTTTTGGGACCGATCTCCAAACTTCATTTTTCCTTGAGAACAGGTGAAGAACAGAACCAGAAATGGTCAGCTGGTGATTTAGGGCCCAGGTACAGCTCTGGAGTTGCCAGCTGTGGCTTCAGTGTTGGAATTAACTTGAGGGACTGGCTGTGCTAAAGGGAAGGCCTCTGCAGGAGAACTCGAGCTCAAGTGGAAACAGGTCACTATGGTACACAGCAACACATACGCACCAAATTAAGTAGTAGGAGTCCCCTGTCTATGATCTCGTCTCCAAAGTATGTCATACACATCTTCTGGCTCGTGGCTGCGAGCTGTTGCCATGACCCGTGGAAGGTTGCTAAGCTGCAGGCTGTGTACATGCTCATTATAGACTCCAATTCCTGTTTTCAAGTGTTTCTTCATGGCTGGGTGAAAAGAGTTCCTCAGGAATGATTATTTGTGTATCAGGTAAGTGAATTCAGTGAAGGCTGCCAAGCAGCTGAAATAAAGTTTCTTTAAAAGTAAAATGAGAAATGTAAGGTTGACAAATTGGGATATACATGAAACCAAGAAGATGAGGAAACAGCAGCAATGTATTGGATTGATACAGCGATACAGCAACGTATTCATACAGGGAAAGAAAATAACAGACTGTTACACATGAGCATTCAATCTACGTTTTTAGATTTAGCTGATGATACAACCTTTTATTTTTTGTGTGGTGGTGTGACTGTCGGGTAAGAAGCAGGGTGGTTTCTGGACTATATTTTTCTTTCTTTCTGCTGCCACTCTACCCTGACCTTAAAGGTAAACCTCTGGATTTTTTTTTTTTTTTGATCCAGTTTCAGTCTAAGAAAAAGGCTTTAAGTTGTTATTATTTTTAATATAATTAGAGAAAGAAATTGATTGATAATATCAGTCATCAATAAATTAGATTTCTTGTACTGTGAGGAGCATAATAATCACTGAGAATTGTACATTTAAATGAATGTCTCTACATTTCTCTGTTCCCTTTTCACCTTATATGGGTCATGACTTAAGGGATAGCATCCCCCAGTTTGTGTTTGCTTACTTTTTTTAAACTGTAAAGGGAACAAAGCTGTTTAATTATTACACAGTGAAATGGTTCTAACTTCCTTAAAATCCAGCCAGAACACTTTTCTGCAATAGATTCATTTTTTTAATGCTGTACATTAAATTGCAGTCAGCTTTGGAGCTAGAAATGTGTTGCTTAAGAGCAGACCAAGAAACTTTTCTTGTTCAACTTTCTTTCCCGTGGCTGCTTCACCAACCAACAAATGCATTCTCTCACCTTTTACACAAGAGCAACTAGATTTTAATTTTTCTTGAATTCAAGATCAATATTTTAGTAATTGATATTATGAAGAGAGCAACACTTGCAAGAAATGTGCATAATGAAAACAGTAACTTTTTCTTAAAATGGTCACAGGAATATAGGATACAGAAACTTTCCGTCAACCAATAATTTGTTGTGGGTCCCAAGAACACTGAACCCACACTCAGTTACAGGAGGTGCTTTACACTGGAGCACAGTTGCTAGGGTCTGTGTGCATCTGCTTTTGAAAGTGGATGAGTTATTTAAGTCTCCACAAAAAAAGGCACATTCTTTTACTTAAAAACATTATCTGTCATATTGCGCATCAATTCTGGGCCAGGTTGCGCTCTCCTAATTAATGGAATAAAGTTTCAGTATTCCATACAGCCAAGTGCTTGGTTTTACACTGTGCCTTGTTTCAAAAGAGCTGAAACACTGTTTGTTTTTTTTTCCCTGAGGTAGGTGTTTTAATGAGAACCTTGATATATCAAAAGGCTGATTTCAAACCGTACCTTATAATGAGTTGTCCTTGTAACAAGGTACTGTTACATGCTGGTTTTCACTCAGGAAGCTCAAAGTGCTTTGTAACCACGAATTCTTTACTCTCCTCTAGCAGTTTACATGAGCCCTCCGAGTAAATCCTTGGCCTCCCTTCTGCCCCTTTGTGCCAGACAGAAGAGCCACATTGCTGTCAGGGCTACCAGAATTCTGGGTCTCCTTTGCAGATGCCCCACAGATACGTGAGGCTGGCCGGGAGCATCCCGCCAGGAGCTGTGTGGGTCACTCTGAGGCAGGAAAGGAGCTGTGTGCTCAGCTTGTCTGTGGTATCTGTTGATACCTGGACATTGATCTGGCATACTAAAAGAGCCCTCTGCTGAAATACTCTGGGACTCTCCAGCTCCCAAAATATTTGAGGCTGGGGAGGATGCAGAGATGGTGTTATATTTTTATTGGATTTTGAAAAAAAGAAGAAAAATCTACCAGAAGTTACTCCTATATGTGCTCCTGTAATGTTTACTGCAGTGTTATTGCATATTTATGCTGCCTACTTACCTCTAGAAATAACAATTTTTGAAATGGAAATATGCTATAGAAACCCTGTGCAAAAATGAAAATAATCTCCTGTAGTGTACTACTTATTATTGCAATTTTCCAACACAATTCCTAAAATGGTTAATTGTGCCAGAACTTCTGTAGCTTAGTCCACAAAAAAAGTGGCTAAAACAGTTCACATAGTTATCACTGCTCTGACACAGCCCCTAAAATTAAAGAATAAGTGTAACTGCTTATCTGGTAACATGTTCTTAAATTGCTTAGTCTTCTTTCAGTCTTCAGACTATAAAGGTAAAATCTCAGCTTTTCTTTTCTTAGCTGCTGTACTGTCAAATTAGAACAAACATTAAAGGCATGAGTTGATACTTCTATCAGAATTATCACAAGAAGGACTGAAAAGTAGAAGGTTTGGATCCTTAGACCACTCATTAGTTTTCATTATTAATCAACATAATCAAAATCCCCTTAAAACAGTCATCTCAAATTATTTGTATCAGACCAGCTATTCTTATATTTAGTTCAATCTCTTTGAAGAAACATGGGCTGTCTTAATTTTTCAGCAATGGACATTTTACCCAAATTACTAATACATCTGAATAAGTTTGCCACATAATATGTTTCCCCTTTTACAAGCAAGACTGTGCAGTGTACTGCCTTTCTCTTTTCTATAATTAGCACAAACATTTGGAAATTGCAGTAACACTTTCTCTGTATCTTTACAAGAAAGAAAATGACCTAAAAAGGGAAGAACGGCTAGCCTAGGAAGGAGCACAACTAATGTAAACATCATCCACAACTTGAAATCAGGTACACCCCTTCTCCAACCAGATCCTTTCAGTGTTTGTGTTCTGCTTTTGTTTTTCAAACTCTGTCTTCACTGCAGATTTCCCTACTTGGAAATATTATCGTTTGAGATCACTGTACAGCAACAACCGATAAAGCCGTGCCAAGAAGCAAACTGGCCCATGGTGTAAAAATTTGTAATCAGTTAAGAACAAGAAGAGTACAGACACAGGCTGTGCCAACATGGAAGTGTTAAGTTCATCTGTCGTTTCAGTTGTATTCACATTGTTCAGACATCTGCGTGCTACTTCTATATGTAGCAGGCACTTTTCAGATAAGAAAATTTTGAAGAAAAATATTACTTTCTCCTGGGAAAGCTGAGTTTTGGACTGCTGTATACTTCATAATTAGAAGTCTTTATTATCATTTCAGCCAGGAGTACTTTGCCCAAGTTTCCTGAATGTAACAAACGGTTCAAAACTCTGAGTTTACGAAAATACCAGAACAATTTTATGCCAGGAACAGACAGCATAAGAAAACCATAAACATATCTCTCCTGACTGATTAATCACCCACTGCAATGGGATTTGTATGAGCATAGAATCTCAGCCTTAGTATTTCAGTAGGACCCTATGGGGAAAGTTAGATTTGTGATTGTGGAAAAATTTAGCACACAACAACAGAAAATACCTTTAACTGTGTTTCACATGTATGTAAATATAACCACAGCTCCAGTTTCTGAACATTCATATTTTTCCTTTGAACCGTTTTAGCTACAGCAATTAAGCAGAAACTGAAGACATAGCTATTGATGGTAAATTGGTGCACAGCCTTAGTGATTCCTCCTGTGAAATCTCTATCACCTGCACAAATTTTAGATAATTAATCAGACTTATGTCTTTATAGGCTACTTAGCTGGCAATTACATCAGGCTAGACCTATCAGTACAGTTTAGGAAAACTCCTACAAAACAATTGAATCTTGCAGAGATTGTGATCTCTGAAGCCCCTTGTTGGAAACTAAAGCTGTGGAAAAATAATCTTTTTCATACAGTTCTTTCCATTTAGTCCGTTAGAAATACTCTCAGCATTGATAAACACCAGGGACAGTACTGGTAACAATAAACTGCAAGCTTTAAGATAAATTTGGCACTAAGCATCACTGTGTTGCTAGTTTACTGTTAGATTTGAGGTAATCAAGTCTTCCACTCAGTAGATGCTGTATATTGCTAGATCCTAAGCAATTGTTAAGGACACAAAAGCATAATATTTATTATTACAATTCAGCCAGACCACTAAGATGGTAGTTTGTTCTCACAGGAATCAACAGTTTACACTAGTTCCTGGGACAGTTAAAAGCAACTTGATTATTAGGGTTTTGGCCCCTTTATGCCAAAGCTTCTTGATGGGACCTGTAAGGCTTGCCAAGTTGGAATGAGGACTTAAGAAAAAAAGAGGAAATGGTCATGTTTAATTTTGTGGCTGTAAAAGATGTCTGGATTACAGGGAAGGCTTTTAGGTTTGAGAATAGCCTGAGGCAGCTGAGGACTCCAGGGGAACACTGCACTGGTCAGGCAGTACTAGAATAAGGGGTCATAAGGAAGAAGGAAGGCAGTTTGTTGTTATTTCCTTAGGAGGCTTAGAGTGACACTTTAAATTTAGGGTTATGGCAATGGCCCAGCAGTGGAAGTACTTCATCAACTCCTGCAATCCCAAACAATAACAGTAAAAGTAATATCCACCCCTGCCTTTACCCTAGCTAAAATTCTAGTTTAGGAGATGATAAATCCATAGACTATGCAAATTTAGCAGTGGAAAAATTACACATTTGCCTTTGCTTCTGGGCTTCAATCCCAACCTTACAGCGCCTACAGCTCACTAGTCTCAGATCTAATGATAATCCATTTTCTCCTGTCTACAGTCCTCGCTTAGTCCATAATTTCATCAATAAAAATTGCTCTTCTATTCTCACTCTCTCCCAGCCATGGGACTTCTGAGTCCCAAGCCAATCTCCAGTTCTAGTTCTTATCCTAGTCTTGCAGGATGCAGCAATAAATCCAGTTTTACAGCTTTTCTTGTTTGATCTCTCAATGCTAACCCCAATCTGAACTGGGCTTTTTAAGGGAAGAGCAAGAAGTCAGGCTTGTCTCCTTCTGTGATCTTTAACCTTCATCTAACATCCAATATTGACAGGCACAAAATGAAGCAAGGCAAAACCTAGAGAAAAAATGGACTGAACTATTTTTAAAACTACTATTTGGCACATCAAAGTCTAAAGAACAATCTTGTTATTGGTCCACATGACTTACAGGTCTAAGGGGACCCAGTACTTACAGGCACAAAGAAGTTAAGGTTTGTCTAAAGGTACATGTGTTGCTGGTTTCTCTTCACCCTGAGGCTTAGAGAACAGCCAGGAACTAAACTATCAGTCAGATGTATTGTTGGATCCTGCAGTTTCTTAGCTGGGACTGTGACTGGAATGAACAGAAGCATATGGTTTTATGTAGACACAATATGCTGGAGTGCTTTTAGGGCTACTGCCAAGCTTGAACTTTGGGATAAAACCCCACAGTTCAATGTTACATTCTGTATTGCCCACTGTACTAAAATGAAGGTGTATGGTAAAGGGGCAGATATTTGAATGACAATAATGAAAAAGGTTATGGGTTACTTGACTGTGAAGTTGAGCAGAAGCAAAGATTAAAACGTAATACTGTTCCACAAAGGCAGGAGTGCTACAGTGAGGGCTGGTGCTAGCAGAAATGCATGGAGGACAGCCAGAATTCTCTTAGCTTTGGTTATGCCTGGAAAAGTGGTAGCATATCACTTACACAAGTTCAATGAGGATCAGTGAAAAAGCGCTCTTAAAAATAAATTTGGCAGTACATACACTTCAGTGTGTCATCACCCCTGAACACAGGAAACAATCTTTTGAAGCAGGATTTCTTTTCACCCATTGAAAGGCCTTCATCCTGTTCCCAGAACTTGACCTAAATAAAGTTACTACTTCTCTGTTTCTGTCCTTAAATGCTTCTGAAATGGATGTATTCAGGCAAGGACTGCCCTGTAAATGGTTGGATTGCATCCTCTTTCTCAGTCGTTCTTTGCAAGCCCTGAATATTGGCTACATGGAGTTGCCAAACTACAGCCAGAAGGGCAAAATCAGAATGCATGCCAGCTGGGAGCTACAGAATTGTTTTAAAAAGCTTTCTAACCTCCCTCAGTATTTCACAAGTGTAGTCTTGCCATGACTGGCTGCCTATCTGCAGAGAAGATATAAACATCATGGACATTTAAACGTTATTTGAGGCTAAACCTTGTTTGTAATGCTGCACGTATGGCAGTTATTTAAAGATGTGTTTGCTGCGCTAAATTAAGCCTGGTCTCTCCGGAGTAACTGCAGTAGCTTCATTTAACCAAGTGGTAGTACTCGCTCGCCGAACTCGGTACACACGACGCGTAGCCTTTCGCCACCTGAAACCCAGTATTTACCTGCAAAGATAATTCTCCATGCTAGTCCTAATTTTAGGAAGCTATCCGGGGTAGGTATCATTTTAACTCCCAACCGGCACTTAGGGAGGGAAGTTCCCTCAGGCAAGCACCGCAAACAAAATCCGTCCTGGGCAAAACCCCGGCAGAACGGGTCACTGCCC
>NW_009723288.1:0-5187 GCF_000703405.1 Apaloderma vittatum
AGTCCACAGCACCACACAGCTTGGTGTCGTAAGCAACATTGCTGAGGATGCACTCGATGCCGTCATCCATGTCGCTGACAAACATGTTGAACAGCCCTGGACCCTGAGCAGACCCCTGAGGAACTCCACTTGTCACTGGTCTCCATGTGGACATCGAGCCATTGACCACAACTCTTTGATTGCGACCATCCAGCCAGTTCTTTATCCACCGAGTGGTCCATCTGTCAAATCCATGTCTCTCCATTTTAGAGACAAGGATGTCATGTGGGATAGATCATTTCCATTTTGCAGCAAGAGAGCAGAAACAGTGAAGTTAAGTATCCAAATTCACACCAATAACTATATCCAGACTGCTAGTCTCTTAAAGACAAGACCAATGCCTTAATCATTTTTCCTTCCTGATTTCCATTTCTCTGTATGCAATATTTTATGATCATAATCAAGTCCCTTGACTTATGTATATCATTATTTAACCATCCATCATTTAAAATATTTGTCTCACAAAGACTGCTAGAGACAAACATTCCATGAATCATTAAATAATTTCATTGAAAATCACTCCAACATGACTATTATTATTAGCAGTATTAATAATAATTAGTAACAGCCATTAGATCAGACATTTGTAGTGCTCACGATTCTTTTCACTAAAAAGCATCTGTTTAAATTGAAAACAACTGTTTAAATTGAATTGTTAGATGGTCTTAATGACAGACTTTTATACTGAGGTTATAATGGACCATAAAGTAAAGTTTGCTGAGATGCTAAACCTTCAGTCTAAAATGTTACACTTACATAAGCTTTGCATTTCCAAGACAAGTTTGAGACAGCAAAAATAAGTGTTTCGTAAGTGATAAGTATTTAAATATGTTTCTTGCTTTCTGTAAGCAATAGGAATACATCATTAATTAAAAAAAAAATCAGTAATATGTCATAAATAAAGCTCAGATATTAGATAAATTACAAGAGGTATCATAAAAGATTTTTCTCCTGAGACATTGACATAGAGCCCTAAACAGTAGTATAAATACACAGAGGGATTAGAATGTAATTTTCCTATGGAATAAGACTTGTGTTTTTAGTATGATTTCTTATGTCCAAAAAACCTCAAATTTTACATTGCAGGAAGCAAATTTCTCCTTTAAGCGCCATCAATATAACTTCCAGCTGACCTTTTCACGCCTTCTATAAGGAAGCTAAATGTTACTCACTTTTCACATTCGATAAGAACTATTACTGTCTTCTAGTTCAATGCATATCTGTGTCATCATGGGAGAAAGTCACTTTACACTACGTGTTAATCTTGCCTTTAAAGTTCATTTCCAAGCTTTCAGATTCCTAAATGTGTTGCCTTGGTTTATTCATGAGCCCCACGTGGTGTGTGACAAAGCAGCCTGAAGATCATCTGAAGGTGTTCACATGCTTGGGTCTTCGAATTTGCCAGAGACTTTCAATTTTTTTTTAAAAAATAAACGAATGCAACCAGAGAATGTATGCATTTTTTTTCAGGAAAAAAAATTGTTGACATATTCAACAATCCTAACCATAGAATCAAAGAATCATAGAATCAGTCACAGAATCATAGAATGGTTTGGGCTAGAAAGGACTTTAAAGATCAGCCAGGTCCAACCTCGCTACCATGGGCAGGGACACCTTCCAAAAGCCCCATCCGACCCGGCCTTGAACACTTCTAAGGTGGAGGCATACCCAGCTTCTCTAGGAAAACTGCTACAGTGTCTCCCTTAACATATCCTTAACATAAAAAAAAATAAAAAATTCTTCCTTAGATCTACCTTCTTTCAATTAAAAACTGTTGCCCCTTGTCCTGTCATGACAGGCCTTGTTAAAATATCTCTCTCCATCTCTCTTATAAGACCCCTTTATATATTGAAAGGACACAATAAGAACTCCCCGGAGTCCCACAGTGACAAGGTAGCCAAAGATTTTACATTTACTGGAGCAAGGATTCCTCTCATATGGACCATTAGACCATGGATATCTATTTTTCCACTAGTTGTCCTATATTCCCTTTATACCATTGAGAAGAAATAGGTGTCTTTAAACATATCTAGTTTTGATGTGTATTTTTGACTGAGATAAATCATACTCTAGAAGTGCCTATACCTTTCGGGAACTGTAAGAAAAAACATTATATCTAGCCCCCATCCTTGAAGCTCCTCTTTTTCATACCTTATTCCTCAAAAGTAGGCTTCAAAAATGTTAGAAACGATGGAAAAGTCCCTCTTTACTGGAGCTATCAGCATCCTCCTCCTGCTCTATAGCAGGTGGTCTTTTAAAGCAGTTTACTCTAAGTTTGCTATCGGGAGTCCTTTTACAATTTTGTGCAATTACAATATTGCTCAGAAGATGTTGTGCATTAAAATCACTTACATAAACACCAGGAATTCATATTTCAGGTTCTTAAGACTATAACAATGTGAAGACATTCTAGCTTATATTCTCCTAAAATATCATCCCAATGTTAGTTTTTGAAGCATCTGGAAATCGTTTTTTACGATACATGACACACAATAAAATATATATAAAGAAGTTCTAAAAAATTCTTAGAGTCCCACACTAGGAATACTTAACATCTCAGGTGTTTGCATTGTATTTTGTTAGTCTCAGTGATCTTAAATACTCTGAGATATCCTGAAAGCTATAAAAGAGACTTTCCAAACAGAAGTATAAAATAATACAAAATTTACAAAACATCTAAACCTATGTGAATATGTATGAAATAAGAATTAGATTTCCAAATATTTTTGTACTCTCTGTTAGCATGGTGAGCCAAGAACAGATATCCCAACACTCGCTTTCACCTGTTACAGTCAATTTAAATTTAATCATGCTCTTTACTGGACTAGAACCTGGGTTACAAAGGATACTCTGTTTCAATGAACTCTGTGAAACTACATCTCCATCTCATCAAATCATTGCTGGCATCTGACCCCCACCTTCACCCAAAAAGCCCATGGGTGGCAGTGGAAGCCACCTGCACTTGAGACTCTGGATCCAGCCCATGTATGGAGAAATCAAGTGAGACTATGTGCATTTCTAGAGAGTCTTGGTGAAGCTTGAGATGAGATCAATAGGGAAAACAGTAGATATGTGTAGATTTCAAGATGTAGATTTCAGACTGCTAATCAGGTCTTTATATTTTTCTCATTTATATCCTGATTCTCATTGGAAGTAAAAACAAACAAGCATCCGTATTCTATGTCACTGACTAGAAATGTCAGTGTTTCATTCTACGAAATCTACCTGAGCCTTTATGTTTACACCATGTGCCCAAACATAGATGTCATGCACCTTAGGAAAAGTCAAATGAAGAAAAGAGAGAAAGGCAGGATGAGAAAATATTATATCTACAGCTCTTCAGTGTGCAGAACTGCCTTCTGGTTTAAAACAGATCTCTGAGCATACAAGGTTTCTGGGGAACATTCTCCCTCCGGTTCATATAGAACTGCAGAAGAGCAGAACCTGCCTCCTCTTCATAAGAACCTGAAAAAAATTTATTAGCAGGTGGCCTCATAGATATACTAAGAAAACAGATATCAAAGTTCTTCTAAATGCTCTAAATCTAGGATTTTTTTTCTAGTTTGCCACACGAACTGCTGAATAAACCTAAGTACTCAGAATTAGTGTGCAGATAAATTATTAGAAATATGAGCACTTCTTAAGTGTGTGACGAAAGGCTTTTATTTTCTTCTGGGTTTTGTTTTCTTTTTTCCCTTTTTTTCACAGAAGTCAAATACCTGGTAACTTGAGAAACAGTAACCATAATTACATTATAATCATGTTTTCATCAGTGTCAGTGTTAGGGGGCTAGTAAAATTCTGGACAAAGATAAACTGGATCTTTTCATTATGTTCAGTTAGACTCCTATAAATGCTGGTAAAACCATCTAGTAAGACTAAAATTTATTTCTGTGACTTTAACAGTGTGTGCAGTATAGAAAGAAAATTCTCTCACCTCGTGATATATATGATATAAACAGATAACAGCAGTTTCTCTCCAGCATACTAAATCAGTTTATGCAACTGGAGTTGACAACTTAACATGGGATATCTCTATGCAAAATTTAGGCCAGGTGTCCTGAAAAGGGCAATTTCAACATAAAATGCAAAGGGTTGAACCTTGATGGGTTTACCACCAAACCCATCCAGTCTTAATAGTGATGTTTTGAAAAATCCTTGGTTATTTAATCCTTCCCGTATCTTAAATCTCTGTTCTTTTCCTTTCCTTTCTTTCTCACTTAAAAAGGGATGGTCTAAAATGCTACATCACCATTATTCTACGTTTTCCATCTGTTTTACCTCCCATAGTTTAAATCAAAACAAACCTTGAGCAGTGCTTTGTAGCATTAGTCAGACTGGTTGCAGTGTGCATGTGCAAATTTTCAGGGTCAACTCCCTCTTCTTGTACAGTAAGGAGGTAGGCACTGTGGTAATACCATATTTCAGTCTCTTTCCTCTCTATTTGTTCTGATTACCAGTTTAACGCTTTCAGTCACAGAGGGAACACAAACAAAAAGCCCAATTGCTTTAACTTCAGTATTACCCACAAAATACTATACAGTTTTAAATAACATTCTCTGTGACTCCTAAAAAGTAATTATATGCAGCAGCTTCCAAAGAGCACCATGCATGGAGCATTCTTCATGTGCAGAAAATACTCTAATACTATTGAAAATGCCTAAAAGTTATTAAAGCAATGAGTGATGTGCAGAGTGTATCACTCACAAAGACATCTGAAAGGTAGGTATTCCTGCCTAAGGTCGTTACCAGATGCTCTTTTTGTCATCAGTAGGGAAAAGCATGTTCTTCCATTATATAATCTGGCCAACTTTCTCAGATATACTCTAGGACAATACGAAGCACATCATAGGATTGCTCTGTTTCTCAACGGACAAAATGACATATGAGGATGTCAGGATTTGATTGACTTAAATCTTCAGTGAGTGAGAAGAACCAAAATTCCTCCGTTCCTCCCCAAAACAACCACATTCCCAAAGGAATAACTTTAGGACCATGACATGACCTCATTTTATCTTATAGATGAAAAGCTGTCAATTCAACAAGTTATTGCAACAAAAATACATATTTTGTACCATGAACAATGCACACACTGAGACACAGGACTCAGAGATCACACAAGCTTTGTTCATGTAATAGCCATCTGCTG